>NW_028319936.1:4899970-5200467 GCF_062004578.1 Staurois parvus | reverse complement strand
GAGTGTGGCGATGGAGACAGCAGCAATGGGAGGCCGTACAGGGACCCATGACACACTCTGGACCTGGCAGCAGCATGAGGAGGCGGTACAGGGGCCCATGACAGATTACGGGCCTGGCAGCAGCATGAGGAGTCGGTACGGGGGCCCATGGCAGATTACGGGCCTGGCAGCAGCAATGGGAGGCCATACAGCACCCTATGACAAAATGGAACCCACCAGCAGTGTGAGGAGACCTGAAAGTGGCACATGGCAGAGTGTGGCGATGGAGACAGCAGCAATGGGAGGCCGTACAGGGACCCATGACACACTCTGGACCTGGCAGCAGCATGAGGAGGCGGTACAGGGGCCCATGACAGATTACGGGCCTGGCAGCAGCATGAGGAGTCGGTATGGGGGCCCATGGCAGATTACGGGCCTGGCAGCAGCAATGGGAGGCCATACAGCACAATATGACAAAATGGAACCCACCAGCAGTGTGAGGAGACCTGAAAGTGGCACATGGCAGAGTGTGGCGATGGAGACAGCAGCAATGGGAGGCCGTACAAGGACCCATGACACACTCTGGACCTGGCAGCAGCATGAGGAGGCGGTACAGGGGCCCATGACAGATTACGGGCCTGGCAGCAGCATGAGGAGTCGGTACGGGGGCCCATGGCAGATTACGGGCCTGGCAGCAGCAATGGGAGGCCATACAGCACCCTATGACAAAATGGAACCCACCAGCAGTGTGAGGAGACCTGAAAGTGGCACATGGCAGAGTGTGGCGATGGAGACAGCAGCAATGGGAGGCCGTACAGGGACCATGGACACACTCTGGACCTGGCAGCAGCATGAGGAGGCGGTACAGGGGCCCATGACAGATTACGGGCCTGGCAGCAGCATGAGGAGTTGGTACGGGGGCCCATGGCAGATTACGGGCCTGGCAGCAGGAATGGGAGGCCATACAGCACCCTATGACAAAATGGAACCCACCAGCAGTGTGAGGAGACCTAAAAGTGGCACATGGCAGAGTGTGGCGATGGAGACAGCAGCAATGGGAGGCCGTACAGGGACCCATGACACACTCTGGACCTGGCAGCAGCATGAGGAGGCGGTACAGGGGCCCATGACAGATTACGGGCCTGGCAGCAGCATGAGGAGTCGGTACGGGGGCCCATGGCAGATTATGGACCTGGCAGCAGCATGAGGAGGCGGTACAGGGGCCCATGGCAGAGTGGCGGAGCGTAAGCAGCTAAAATTGAAGGCCATACAGAGGCCTATGTTAAAAAGTCCCCCCAGCAGCAGCGTGGGGAGACGACTAATAGTCGTCTCCCCACGCTGCTGCTGGGGGGACTTTTTAACATAGGCCTCTGTATGGCCTTCAATTTAAGCTGCTTACGCTTCGCCACTCTGCCATGGGCCCCTGTACCGCCTCCTCTTGCTGCTGCCAGGTCCAGAGTGTGTCATGGGTCCCTGTACGGCCTCCCATTGCTGCTGACTTCATCGCCAGACTCTGCCATGTGCCACTTTCAGGTCTCCTTACACTGTTGGTGGGTTCCATTTTGTGATAGGGTGCTGTATGGCCTTCCATTGCTGCTGCCTCCACCGCCACCCTGCGCCATGTGCCTCTGTCGTCTGCTCACGCTGCTGACGGCTTCCGCTTTTTAACCGAGGCCTGTGTTTGGCTTCCGAATACTGCTGCATCCACCGCCACCCTGCGCCATGTGCCTCTGTCGTCTGCTCACGCTGCTGACGGCTTCCGCTTTTTAACCTAGGCCTGTGTATGGCTTCAGAATAATGCTGCCTACACCGCCACCCTGCGCCATGTGCCTCTGTCATCTGCTCACGCTGCTGCCAGGTCCATACTGATTCATGGCCCCCTGTACCGGCTCCTCATGAACGTGGTTCAGCGGGTTTGCATCACTTAACGGCAAATCGTTGACAAACGCTGGGACGTTCAGTGTTGTGCGCATTAAGCCAGACACCAAAGGGCAGCACAGACCTGTTATTACTCGCTCAAGCATGGCTGAACAAAACCAGTCTCTACCACAAATTGGACCCAGACCTGCCCGGGGTCTCGTAAGTAGATTGCACGGAGGAGTAGAGTTCGTTATTGGAATTAACTGTGAGGGACTTTTAAACCTAGGCCTGTGTATGGCCTTCAATTGAAGCTGCTTCTGCTCCGCCACTCTGCCATTGGACTCTTGATAGTCGTCGACTATCAAGAGTCCAATGGCAGAGTGGCGGAGCAGAAGCAGCTTCAATTGAAGGCCATACACAGGCCTAGGTTTAAAAGTCCCTCACAGTTAATTCCAATAACGAACTCTACTCCTCCGTGCAATCTACTTACGAGACCCTGGGCAGGTCTGGGTCCAATTTGTGGTAGAGACTGGTTTTGTTCAGCCATGCTTGAGCGAGTAATAACAGGTCTGTGCTGCCCTTTGGTGTCTGGCTTAATGCGCACAACACTGAACGTCCCAGCGTTTGGCAACGATTTGCCGTTAAGTGATGCAAACCCGCTGAACCACGTTCATGAGGAGCCGGTACAGGGGGCCATGAATCAGTATGGACCTGGCAGCAGCGTAAGCAGATGACAGAGGCACATGGCGCAGGGTGGCGGTGTAGGCAGCATTATTCTGAAGCCATGCACAGGCCTAGGTTAAAAAGCGGAAGCCGTCAGCAGCGTGAGCAGACGACAGAGACACATGGCGCAGGGTGGCGGTGGATGCAGCAGTATTCGGAAGCCAAACACAGGCCTCGGTTAAAAAGCGGAAGCCGTCAGCAGCTTGAGCAGACGACAGAGGCACATGGCGCAGGGTGGCGGTGGAGGCAGCAGCAATGGAAGGCCATACAGCACCCTATCACAAAATGGAACCCACCAACAGTGTAAGGAGACCTGAAAGTGGCACATGGCAGAGTCTGGCGATGAAGTCAGCAGCAATGGGAGGCCGTACAGGGACCCATGACACACTCTGGACCTGGCAGCAGCAAGAGGAGGCGGTACAGGGGCCCATGGCAGAGTGGCGAAGCGTAAGCAGCTTAAATTGAAGGCCATACAGAGGCCTATGTTAAAAATAATAACATGTTTGGGGCATGATTCATGGCGGATTTAGTCAGTTGTGTCAGGAACTGGTGGTTTGAAATCCAGACTAATCCACGCCTGATTCATTTTCACAAACGTGAGTCTCTCCACACTTTGGGTGGACAGTCGTGTCCTCCGCGGAGTTACAATACCTCCTGCCGCACTAAACACGCGCTCCGATGCCACGCTACTGGCCGGGCATGACAGCCTTTCAAGGGCAAATTCAGCTAGTTGGGGCCAAAGGTCAAGTTTCGTTGCCCAGTAGTCAAGGGGATTGTCTACCTCGGTTGGCAGGGTGCTGTCCAAGTAGGCCCAAGCCTGTTGTTTGAGGTCCTGCTCCAGGTCCACCTGATGCTGCTGCTGCTGCGGCTGGTTAGTAGTTTCCTCACTGCGCTGGTGAAGAAAGCTACTCATCATCGACTGCAGACTGAGGCAGCCGCTGCTGGTGGAGCTGCCACTGCTCCTACCACCCCACCCCTCCCCTGCTGCCATGGCAGCGGAACGCGAGCGCACAGGGCCCACAGTGTCTGAGGATGGACGTTGGCGCACAAAGGCAGAGACCAACTGACTACATAGGTGGTTTTTATAGTACTTTATTTTGGCCTCCCTCTCAGCAGGTGTGAAAAAGGCCACCATTTTTGAACGGTAGCGAGGGTCCAACAAGGTGGACAGCCAAAAGTCATCCCTCTGTCTGATGGTTATTATTCGTCTGTCGCTACGCAAGCAACCGAGCATGCTATGGGCCATTTGTGCCAAGGAATGCGAGGGACTCCCTGCCTCCATCTCCACAGCATACTGCCACGGTGCGTCTGGGTCCTCTGTCTCCTCCTCCTCCTCTACCAGATGCTCCTGCTCCTCCACTCCTGTCCGCTGAGTGGAAAAACCACCCATTTCACTCAATAATTCCTGAGCACCAATGTCCTCCTTTACCTCCTCCTCTTCTTCCTGCCCTGCCCCCACAGGGGTCATGTGGCGTTGAGATCTGTGCGCCACGTCTACCGCACCCTGACCAGCCATTGTTAACAGCATTTGTTCCAGGACGTGCAACAGAGGAATGACGTCGTTCATCCCATAGTCCTGCCGACTCACGAATAGCGTGGCCTCCTCAAAGGGCCTGAGCAAGCGGCAGGTGTCACGCATGAGCTGCCAATGGCTGACATCTAAGTTACACAGGGGAGTACCTTTATCCGCTTGTAACATCAGGAAATCGGTGATGGCCTTTCGCTGTTCGTAAAGGCGGTCTAACATATGTAGGGTTGAATTCCACCTTGTTGCAACGTCGCAGATCAGGCGATGCTGTGGAATTCCGTTCTGCCGCTGCAGCTCAAGGAGGGTGTGCTTTGCGGTGTAGGAATGGCTGAAATGCATGCAAAGTTTACGTGACATTTTAAGGATGTCTTGCAGTGGGATGGTGGATTTTAGGAACCGCTTGACAACCAGATTGAACACGTGAGCCATGCATGGCGCATGGCACAACCTTCCTTGATGCAGAGCAGACACCATGTTCTTTCCGTTGTCGGTCAACATGGTTCCGATTTTCAGTTTGCGTGGAGACAGCCATCTGTCGATTTCTCTGTTCATTAGACTCAGAAGTTCCTCCCCTGTGTGACTACGTTCGCCAAGGCATACCAGGTGCAGCACAGCGTGACACCGTTGCGCCCTGCACATGTGATATGCCGGTCGGGTAATGGGACTTGGCACGGGGGTGGCGGCTGAGGACACGGCGGAAGAAGAGGTGGTAGAGGCGGACATCTTTGCTGGACCAAGGACGTGCAAACGTGGAGGCAAAAGCGGCGTGACCTGTCCAAGTTGCTGGTGCGGCTGTGCCGGCACCACGTTCACCCAGTGGGCCGTAAATGACATGTACTGTCCCTGACCGTAGTTACAGCTCCACACGTCGGCGCTGCCGTGCACTTTGGCAGAGACCGACATGCTCAAAGACTGGCCCACCATCTCTTCTACATGTGAATGCAGGGCTGGCACTGCCTTTTTGGCGAAGAAATGCCGGATTGGCACTCTCCACCGCGGCTCGGCACAAGCCATCATTTCTCAAAAAGGTGCTGAGTCCACCACTTGGAAAGGGAGGGACTGCAGCACCAGCAACTTGGACAGGAGGACGTTCAGCTTCTGCACCGTCGGGTGCGTGCTCGCAAACTGTTGTCTCTTGGAAACGGATTCCAAGAAAGACTGCTGACGGAATCCGTGAAGAGGAGTAGCAGGAGAAGGAGCATCTGAACGAGCGGAAGATGGCAACGAGCGACAACTCCCCTCAGCAGAGGTGTTGGAGCCTTGACTGGCTGATAGAGGGCGATTGACGTCGGGTGACGGAGCAAGTAACGGAGCGGGTGATGGAGCGGGGGCTGGGGCAGGCAGAACCGCCGTATCTTTATCACGGTTTTCCCAGGCCACCGAATGGTGACGCTGCATATGCTGACGCAACGCTGTAGTCCCAACATGGGCCCCCTGGCCACGCTTGACTTTCTGGCCACATAGTCGACATACGGCTACGTTTACTTCCTCGGGCGGCTCGACGAAAAATTGCCACACCGCCGAGTAGGAAACTTTGCCCCCGCTACTCCTCACTGGCTGACTGCTACTTCCTCCGTGCACACCGGCACCACTACTGGCCGTGGTGGTAGGCTGCAGTGGAGCTGGTGCTCTACTCCGTGGCCGTTTGCCTCCACTGACACTGCTGCGACCCTGCTGCCTCCTGGGCAACCCACCGACTGTTTTGCTCGCTGCCAAGCTGGCACCCTCTTCTCCTGATGATGCGGAAGCAATAGCCTGATGATGACGAGGCTGCCAAGTGCGATCAGCCTCATCATCATCAATTAGGGTCTCCGCCTCACTACTAGCCTCCTCGGCTGCGTGTGGGTCAGGAGACAGACCTGTCTCTAGACCGGCTACCGAGCCACTCTCCTCGCCAGTACTTCTTCGCCTGGCTGCTGAAGAGGCGGATGTCTCCCCCCGTTCCTGACCGCCCTCTGTTAGCTCTTCCTCACTGTACAGTGGGGCTGAACCCACAGCATGCGATACTTCGCTTGGTGAGGGAACACCAAAGGACAGGGGCAGGTAGAGGACACGTGATTTCAGTGGGCTTGCTCCCGGGCCATGCCAACTAACGGTTGTGTCTGACGTACACACCGACCGTTGGCTGTAGGTGTCAGAGGTGACCTGGGAAGAGGAAGACGACCGAGCCAACCAATCGATGATGGCAGGGTTGTCGGTGGAAACACGACCGCTGGATGACACCGGGAGCACTAGCCTCTGGCTGCGACTAGTGCTGCCTCGACCCCTTCCTCTGCTGCCACGTCTGCTCACTCCTGAAACATTGCCTCCTCTGCCACTCCTCTGCGTGTTGTCTGACATACTCTTTAATTCAATAAGCACCCCAAAAATAACGTAACGATTCTGTGTCCCTGAGTAACAATTCTGTGTCCCTGAGTAACAATTCTGTGTCCCTGAGTAACGATTCTGTGTCCCTGAGTAACGATTCTGTGTCCCTCAGTAACGATTCTGTGTCCCTCAGTAACAATTCTGTGTCCCTGAGTAACAATTCTGTGTCCCTGAGTAACGATTCTGTGTCCCTCAGTAACGATTCTGTGTCCCTCAGTAACAATTCTGTGTCCCTGAGTAACAATTCTGTGTCCCTGAGTAACAATTCTGTGTCCCTGAGTAACGATTCTGTGTCCCTGAGTAACGATTCTGTGTCCCTCAGTAACAATTCTGTGTCTGTCCCTGAGTAACGATTCTGTGTCCCTGAGTAACAATTCTGTGTCTGTCCCTGAGTAACAATTCTGTGTCCCTGAGTAACAATTCTGTGTCTGTCCCTGAGTAACGATTCTGTGTCCCTGAGTAACGATTCTGTGTCCCTGAGTAACGATTCTGTGTCCCTCAGTAACAATTCTGTGTCCTTGAGTAACAATTCTGTGTCCCTGAGTAATAATTCTGTGTCCCTGAGTAACGATTCTGTGTCCCTGAGTAACAATTCTGTGTCCCTGAGTAACGATTCTGTGTCTGTCCCTGAGTAACGATTCTGTGTCCCTGAGTAACGATTCTGTGTCCTAGAGTAACGATTCTGTGTCCCTGAGTAACGATTCTGTGTCCCTGAGTAACAATTCTGTGTCCCTGAGTAATGATTCTGTGTTCCTCAGTAACGATTCTGTGTCCCTGAGTAACGATTCTGTGTCCCTGAGTAACAATTCTGTGTCCCTGAGTAACAATTCTGTGTCCCTGAGTAACGATTCTGTGTCCCTCAGTAACGATTCTGTGTCCCTGAGTAACGATTCTGTGTCCCTCAGTAACGATTCTGTGTCCCTGAATAACAATTCTGTGTCCCTGAGTAACAATTCTGTGTCCCTGAGTAACGATTCTGTGTCCCTCAGTAACGATTCTGTGTCCCTGAGTAACAATTCTGTGTCCCTGAGTAACAGTTCTGTGTCCCTGAGTAACGATTCTGTTTCCCTGAGTAACAATTCTGTGTCCCTGAGTAACGATTCTGTGTCCCTGAGTAACAATTCTGTGTCCCTGAGTAACAATTCTGTGTCTGTCCCTGAGTAACGATTCTGTGTCCCTGAGTAACAATTCTGTGTCCCTGAGTAACGATTCTGTGTCCCTGAGTAACGATTCTGTTTCCCTCAGTAACGATTCTGTGTCCCTGAGTAACAATTCTGTGTCCCTGAGTAACAAATCTGTGTCCCTGAGTAACGATTCTGTGTCCCTCAGTAACGATTCTGTGTCCCTCAGTAACGATTCTGTGTCGCTGAGTAACAATTTTGTGTCCCTGAGTAACAATTCTGTCTCCCTGAGTAATGATTCTGTGTCCCTGAGTAACGATTCTGTGTCCCTGAGTAACAATTCTGTGTCCCTGAGTAACAATTCTGTGTCTGTCCCTGAGTAACGATTCTGTGTCCCTGAGTAACAATTCTGTGTCCCTGAGAAACAATTCTGTGTCCCTGAGTAACAATTCTGTGTCCCTCAGTAACGATTCTGTGTCATTCAGTAACGATTCCGTGTCCCTGAGTAACAATTCTGTGTCCCTCAGTAACAATTCTGTGTCCCTGAGTAACGATTCTGTGTCCCTGAGTAACGATTCTGTGTCCCTGAGTAACGATTCTGTGTCCCTCAGTAACAATTCTGTGTCCCTGAGTAACAATTCTGTGTCCCTGAGTAACGATTCTGTGTCCCTCAGTAACAATTCTGTGTCCCTGAGTAACAATTCTGTGTCTGTCCCTGAGTAACAATTCTGTGTCCCTGAGTAACAATTCTGTGTCTGTCCCTGAGTAACAATTCTGTGTCCCTGAGTAACAATTCTGTGTCCCTGAGTAACGATTCTGTGTCCCTGAGTAACGATTCTGTGTCCCTGAGTAACAATTCTGTGTCCCTGAGTAACGATTCTGTGTCCCTGAGTAACAATTCTGTGTCCCTGAGTAACAATTCTGTGTCTGTCCCTGAGTAACGATTCTGTGTCCCTGAGTAACAATTCTGTTTCCCTGAGTAACAATTCTGTGTCCCTGAGTAATGATTCTGTGTCCCTAAGTAACGATTCTGTGTCCCTGAGTAACGATTCTGTGGCCCTAAAGTCTCTGTGGCCCTAACTCTGTCCCTAATACACACAGGTCTGTCTCTCTTGAATGACCGGAGGCTAATGGAGAATTCTAAGATGGTCGCGATTTATAGCTCCACCATTACACAGTGCTGGCTGGCTGGCTGCTGATTGGCTAATGCGATCACATGTCATGAATGAATGCATTATGGGTCAGCGCGCCTTGTCTGCGCGCCTTCCCAGAGATCCCCGCTCCGTCGCCACACATGTTGCCCCGCCATTTTTTGGGAAAATTCGATTCGTGCATCCGAAGTTTGCTAATTTTTGGATTCGGTGCGAATCGAATATTTCCTAATCTTCGAAACGAATTCCACTTCGTCATGTTCGATTCGCTCATCTCTACTTACAAACATAAGAAAGAAAACATTTTTATACATACTCAACTACAATTTATCACAATTTTTCCAAATCCCTGTTCCCTTCCCTATCCCCCCCCCACTCCAGGACCTGCCTTTTTTTTATTATTATTATTATTCCTCTAGTGTTCCTTTTTCACACCTGCATTTTTCCTCTGACCTCTTTTTAACCCTCACTCTCCCTCTCCAACATCAATTCAGCAAGCCTCTGCGTGAGTTTAAATTCACTCCATCCATTCCATATTTTCCTAAATTTACCCATTTTATCTTCTCCACTATAATATAATTAGTCCTTTCTTCGTATATATTCCACCCTCTTTAACCAATCTTTTAATTTGGGTGTTTCCTGAGTCTTCCAAAACGTAGGAATCAACCCTTTTATTAAATGGGCTATCATTGTATTCCTATATTGCTGTACTGTTAGGTCAGTGTTATGGAATAGGCACACCATGGATCTTTACTTATTTCTTCTCCTGTAAGTTTTCCTATTTGTTGCACTACATCTTGCCAGAATTCTTGTATTTTGGGGCACTCCCATCATGTATGTACCATTGTGCCCTCCCTCCCACATCCCCTCCAGCAAAACATTGAGTACTCTGGGTGTAACTTATGAGTAGAGATGAGCGAATTTCTCAAAAATTCGATTCGGCTGATTCGGCGAATTCCAGTGTGAAATTCGATTCGATGCAAATTTCTTCGCTACGAAGATGACTTATAAAAAGGGTTTCTAGGCTTCAGAGAGCCTTTAAATTAGTGCAGAACACTGTACCTTTAATTTAAATGCCCTTGGAGATGAGGAAAGAGAAGGAGAAGGAGAAGGATGAGAAGAAGGAGAAGGATGAGAAGAAGGAGAAGGAGAAGGATGAGAAGAAGGAGAAGGAGAAGGATGAGAAGAAGGAGAAGGAGAAGGATGAGGAGAAGGAGAAGGATGAGAAGAAGGAGAAGGATGAGAAGAAGGAGAAGGAGAAGGATGAGAAGAAGGAGAAGGATGAGAAGAAGGAGAAGGAGAAGGATGAGAAGATGGAGAAGGAGAAGGATGAGAAGAAGGAGAAGGAGAAGGATGAGAAGAAGGAGAAGGATGAGAAGAAGGAGAAGGATGAGGAGAAGGAGAAGGATGAGAAGAAGGAGAAGGATGAGAAGAAGGAGAAGGATGAGAAGAAGGAGAAGGATGAGAAGAAGGAGAAGGAGAAGGATGAGAAGAAGGAGAAGGATGAGAAGAAGGAGAAGGATGAGAAGAAGGAGAAGGAGAAGGAGAAGCAGAAGGAGAAGGATGAGAAGAAGGAAAAGGAGAAGGATGAGAAGATGGAGAAGGAGAAGGATGAGAAGAAGGAGAAGGATGAGAAGAAGGAGAAGGATGAGAAGATGGAGAAGGAGAAGGATGAGAAGAAGGAGAAGGAGAAGGATGAGAAGAAGGAGAAGGAGAAGGATGAGAAGAAGGAGAAGGAGAAGGATGAGAAGAAGGAGAAGGAGAAGGATGATAAGAAGGAGAAGGAGAGAAGAAGGAAGAAGGAGAAGGATGAGAAGAAGGAGAAGGATGAGAAGAAGGAGAAGGAGAAGGATGAGAAGAAGAGAAGGAGAAGGATGAGAAGAAGGAGAAGGATGAGAAGAAGGAGAAGGATGAGAAGAAGGATGAGAAGAAGGATGAGAAGAAGAAGGGATGAGAAGAAGGACAGTTCTGTGACAGTTTCTGTCTATTTCTGACAGTTCTGGGACATTCACTCCATACAGCTGTTTCAACCGCTGTATGGAGGGAATGTCATGGAACTGTCAGAAATAGACTATTAATGACAGTTCTGGGACTGTCCTTCCATGCAGCGGTTGAAACATTGTATGTATTTGTTTCCATAAATGGATCCATTTATGGAAACAAATACATACAATGTTTCAACCGCTGTATGGAAGGACAGTCCCAGAACTGTCATTAATAGTCTATTTCTGACAGTTCTATGACATTCCCTCCATACAGCGGTTGAAACAGCTGTATGGAGTGAATGTCCCAGAACTGTCAGAAATAGACTATTTATGACAGTTCTGGGACTGTCCTTCCATACAGCGGTTGAAACATTGTATCTATTTTTTTCCATAAATGACATTCTGCAAATACACTTAGAGGAGCGCTGCAGATACACTTTTTGCCGGCTTGGAATTAATCTTATTTTCATCCTACTTCTTCTTCTTCATCCTCATCCTCATAAGAAGAAAAAGAAGAAGTAGGATGAAAATAAGAATAATTCCAAGCCGGCAAAAAGTGTATCTGCAGCGCTCCTCTAAGTGTATCTGCAGAATGTCATTTATGGAAAAAAATAGATACAATGTTTCAACCGCTGTATGGAGTGAATGTCCCAGAACTGTCATAAATAGTCTATTTCTGACAGTTCTGGGACATTCACTCCATACAGCTGTTTCAACCGCTGTATGGAGGGAATGTCATAGAACTGTCAGAAATAGACTATTAATGACAGTTCTGGGACTGTCCTTCCATACAGCGGTTGAAACATTGTATGTATTTGTTTCCATAAATGGATCCATTTATGGAAACAAATACATACAATGTTTCAACCGCTGTATGGAAGGACAGTCCCAGAACTGTCATAAATAGTCTATTTCTGACAGTTCTATGACATTCCCTCCATACAGCGGTTGAAACAGCTGTATGGAGTGAATGTCCCAGAACTGTCAGAAATAGACTATTTATGACAGTTCTGGGACATTCACTCCATACAGCGGTTGAAACATTGTATCTATTTTTTTCCATAAATGACATTCTGCAGATACACTTAGAGGAGCGCTGCAGATACACTTTTTGCCGGCTTGGAATTATTCTTATTTTCATCCTACTTCTTCTTTTTCTTCTTATGAGGATGAGGATGAAGAAGAAGAAGTAGGATGAAAATAAGATTAATTCCAAGCCGGCAAAAAGTGTATCTGCAGCGCTCCTCTAAGTGTATTTGCAGAATGTCATTTATGGAAAAAAAATAGATACAATGTTTCAACCGCTGTATGGAAGGACAGTCCCAGAACTGTCATAAATAGTCTATTTCCGACAGTTCTGGGACATTCACTCCATACAGCTGTTTCAACCGCTGTATGGAGGGAATGTCATAGAACTGTCAGAAATAGACTATTAATGACAGTTCTGGGACTTTCCTTCCATACAGCGGTTGAAACATTGTATGTATTTGTTTCCATAAATGGATCCATTTATGGAAACAAATACATACAATGTTTCAACCGCTGTATGGAAGGACAGTCCCAGAACTGTCATTAATAGTCTATTTCTGACAGTTCCATGACATTCCCTCCATACAGCGGTTGAAACAGCTGTATGGAGTGAATGTCCCAGAACTGTCAGAAATAGACTATTTCTGACAGTTCTGGGACAATCACTCCCTACAGCTGTTTCAACCGCTGTATGGAGGGAATGTCATGGAACTGTCAGAAATAGACTATTAATGACAGTTCTGGGACTGTCCTTCCATGCAGCGGTTGAAACATTGTATGTATTTGTTTCCATAAATGGATCCATTTATGGAAACAAATACATACAATGTTTCAACGGCTGTATGGAAGGACAGTCCCAGAACTGTCATTAATAGTCTATTTCTGACAGTTCTATGACATTCCCTCCATACAGCGGTTGAAACAGCTGTATGGAGTGAATGTCCCAGAACTGTCGGAAATAGACTATTTATGACAGTTCTGGGACTGTCCTTCCATACAGCGGTTGAAACATTGTATCTATTTTTTTCCATAAATGACATTCTGCAAATACACTTAGAGGAGCGCTGCAGATACACTTTTTGCCGGCTTGGAATTAATCTTATTTTCATCCTACTTCTTCTTCTTCATCCTCATCCTCATAAGAAGAAAAAGAAGAAGTAGGATGAAAATAAGAATAATTCCAAGCCGGCAAAAAGTGTATCTGCAGCGCTCCTCTAAGTGTATCTGCAGAATGTCATTTATGGAAAAAAATAGATACAAGTTTCAACCGCTGTATGGAGTGAATGTCCCAGAACTGTCATAAATAGTCTATTTCTGACAGTTCTGGGACATTCACTCCATACAGCTGTTTCAACCGCTGTATGGAGGGAATGTCATAGAACTGTCAGAAATAGACTATTTCTGACAGTTCTGGGACTGTCCTTCCATACAGCGGTTGAAACATTGTATGTATTTGTTTCCATAAATGGATCCATTTATGGAAACAAATACATACAATGTTTCAACCGCTGTATGGAAGGACAGTCCCAGAACTGTCATTAATAGTCTATTTCTGACAGTTCCATGACATTCCCTCCATACAGCGGTTGAAACAGCTGTATGGAGTGATTGTCCCAGAACTGTCAGAAATAGTCTATTTCTGACAGTTCTGGGACATTCACTCCATACAGCTGTTTCAACCGCTGTATGGAGGGAATGTCATGGAACTGTCAGAAATAGACTATTAATGACAGTTCTGGGACTGTCCTTCCATACAGCGGTTGAAACATTGTATGTATTTGTTTCCATAAATGGATCCATTTATGGAAACAAATACATACAATGTTTCAACCGCTGTATGGAAGGACAGTCCCAGAACTGTCATTAATAGTCTATTTCTGACAGTTCTATGACATTCCCTCCATACAGCGGTTGAAACAGCTGTATGGAGTGAATGTCCCAGAACTGTCGGAAATAGACTATTTATGACAGTTCTGGGACTGTCCTTCCATACAGCGGTTGAAACATTGTATCTATTTTTTTCCATAAATGACATTCTGCAAATACACTTAGAGGAGCGCTGCAGATACACTTTTTGCCGGCTTGGAATTAATCTTATTTTCATCCTACTTCTTCTTCTTCATCCTCATCCTCATAAGAAGAAAAAGAAGAAGTAGGATGAAAATAAGAATAATTCCAAGCCGGCAAAAAGTGTATCTGCAGCGCTCCTCTAAGTGTATCTGCAGAATGTCATTTATGGAAAAAAATAGATACAATGTTTCAACCGCTGTATGGAGTGAATGTCCCAGAACTGTCATAAATAGTCTATTTCTGACAGTTCTGGGACATTCACTCCATACAGCTGTTTCAACCGCTGTATGGAGGGAATGTCATAGAACTGTCAGAAATAGACTATTTCTGACAGTTCTGGGACTGTCCTTCCATACAGCGGTTGAAACATTGTATGTATTTGTTTCCATAAATGGATCCATTTATGGAAACAAATACATACAATGTTTCAACCGCTGTATGGAAGGACAGTCCCAGAACTGTCATTAATAGTCTATTTCTGACAGTTCCATGACATTCCCTCCATACAGCGGTTGAAACAGCTGTATGGAGTGATTGTCCCAGAACTGTCAGAAATAGTCTATTTCTGACAGTTCTGGGACATTCACTCCATACAGCTGTTTCAACCGCTGTATGGAGGGAATGTCATGGAACTGTCAGAAATAGACTATTAATGACAGTTCTGGGACTGTCCTTCCATACAGCGGTTGAAACATTCTATGTATTTGTTTCCATAAATGGATCCATTTATGGAAACAAATACATACAATGTTTCAACCGCTGTATGGAAGGACAGTCCCAGAACTGTCATTAATAGTCTATTTCTGACAGTTCTATGACTTTCCATCCATACAGCGGTTGAAACAGCTGTATGGAGTGAATGTCCCAGAACTGTCGGAAATAGACTATTTATGACAGTTCTGGGACTGTCCTTCCATACAGCGGTTGAAACATTGTATCTATTTTTTTCCATAAATGACATTCTGCAAATACACTTAGAGGAGCGCTGCAGATACACTTTTTGCCGGCTTGGAATTAATCTTATTTTCATCCTACTTCTTCTTCTTCATCCTCATCCTCATAAGAAGAAAAAGAAGAAGTAGGATGAAAATAAGAATAATTCCAAGCCGGCAAAAAGTGTATCTGCAGCGCTCCTCTAAGTGTATCTGCAGAATGTCATTTATGGAAAAAAATAGATACAATGTTTCAACCGCTGTATGGAGTGAATGTCCCAGAACTGTCATAAATAGTCTATTTCTGACAGTTCTGGGACATTCACTCCATACAGCTGTTTCAACCGCTGTATGGAGGGAATGTCATAGAACTGTCAGAAATAGACCTATTTATGACAGTCTGGGACTGTCCTTCCATACAGCGGTTGAAACATTGTATGTATTTGTTTCCATAAATGGATCCATTTATGGAAACAAATACATACAATGTTTCAACCGCTGTATGGAAGGACAGTCCCAGAACTGTCATTAATAGTCTATTTCTGACAGTTCCATGACATTCCCTCCATACAGCGGTTTCCGGCAAAAAGTGTATGTGCAGAGTTCCTCTATTCTGCAGATACACTTAGAGGAGCTCTGCAGATACACTTAGAGGAGCTCTGCACATACACTTTTTGCCGGCTTGGAATTATTCTTATTTTCATCCTACTTCTTCTTCTTCTCTTCTTCATCCTCATCCTCTTCTTCTTCTTCTGAGGATGAGGATGAGGATGAAGAAGAAGAAGAAGAAGAAGAAGTAGGATGAAAATAAGATTAATTCCAAGCCGGCAAAAAGTGTATGTGCAGAGCTCCTCTAAGTGTATCTGCAGAATAGAGGAACTCTGCACATACACTTTTTGCCGGCTTGCAATTATTCTTATTTTCATCCTACTTCTTCTTCCTCTTCTTCATCCTCTTCTTCTTCTTCTGAGGATGAGGATAAAGAAGAAGAAGAAGAAGAAGAAGTAGGATGAAAATAAGATTAATTCCAAACAGGCAAAAAGTGTATGTGCAGAGCTCCTCTAAGTGTATCTGCAGAATAGAGGAACTCTGCACATACACTTTTTGCCGGCTTGGAATTATTCTTATTTTCATCCTACTGCTTCTTCTTCTTCTTCATCCTCATCCTCATCCTCAGAAGAAGAGGATGAGGATGAAGAAGAAGAAGAAGAAGTAGGATGAAAAGAAGAATAATTCCAAGCCGGCAAAAAGTGTATGTGCAGAGTTCCTCTATTTCTGACAGTTCTCTCACAGCTGCTTCACATGTACAGCGGTTGAAACATCTGTATCCTAAATGGAAACTAATAGATACAAATTGTATCTATTAGTTTCCATTTAGGATACAGATGTTTCAACCGCTGTACATGTGAAGAAGCTGTGAGAGAACTGTCAGAAATAGAGGAACTCTGCACATACACTTTTTGCCGGCTTGGAATTATTCTTCTTTTCATCCTACTTCTTCTTCTTCTTCTTCATCCTCATCCTCATCCTCTTCTTCTGAGGATGAAGATGAAGAAGAAGAAGAAGTAGGATGAAAAGAAGAATAATTCCAAGCCGGCAAAAAGTGTATGTGCAGAGTTCCTCTATTTCTGACAGTTCTCTCACAGCTTCTTCACATGAACAGTGGTTGAAACATCTGTATCCTAAATGTAAACTAATAGATACAATGTTTCAACCGCTAAACATGTGTTCCTTCTGTCAGAGAACTGTCAGAATAGCGGAGCTCACTGCAGGGACACTTTTGCCGGCTGATCGGGAAATGTTCGATTCGCGCACCCGAAGTAGGCAAAATTTCGGTTTCGCCGCGAATCGAATATTTCCTGAAATTCGACTCGAATTCCGGTTCGCCTGGTTCGATTCGCTCATCTCTACTTATGAGCTCTACTGGGTGTAATATACCATCTTGTTATGAATTTATAATTCATCTCAGCTGTGTTCATGTCCACTACCCCGTTTGCAATTCTAAAAATTTTCTTTCACCCAACTGTGTTTTCAACTCTTTCTCCCATCTAATCATAAACAGTGGTGCTGATGGTTCGACCATAGCAATAAGTGTTGTGAATACAAGAAGTGTGATGTTTTTGTGTTCCTCTTAAGTTCAATAGGTGCTCTATTGAGTGCAAACTCTTAACATTTCTCAGTGGCTGTGGGAATGAAACGAAATGTCTCAGCTGAAAGTACCGCCACTCGTCTATCATGCGAAACATTTCTTTTTTCTGTTCAACTCCTGTAAAGTAACTAACTCCCCTTCCTTCATAATATCCTTTATCCCGTGCATTCCCATCTATAATCCAAGTTCCTACAATAGTGCTCATCCCGGGTGGGAAGTAATTCGCTAGCCACCGGTGGTATTAATGGAGAGTTATACTTCCATCCATTATGTTTGTGCACTGCATCCCATATTCTAAATACATTCTTAGTAAAAGTGCTCGTATTTACAGAAAGCCTTCGATAGCTGGTTGTGGGACCCAAATTACTTTATTCAAGTGTGCTTCACGTCAATTCAATCTCAGCCCAACTTTTCCCTTGTGCATTATCACCCATTTCCATCAGTGGTGTATTTAGATTTTGTGCTGCCCTAGGCAACACAAAAATTTTGCACACCCCCCCTCCCAATGAAGAGCTAGAGAGTCAATAAATGTGTGTATGTTATATATGATTCTGTCTCTTCCCTTTCTTTCTCTTCTCTCTCTCCCTCTCACTCTCCCTCTCTCTCTCTCTCTCTCTCCTCTCCTCTCTCTCCTCGCTCTCTCTCCCCTCCCTCTTTCTCTCTCTTCCCCTCTCTTCTTCCCCCTCTCTCTCTTTCTCCCTCTCTCTCTCTCTCTTCACTTCCATCTCTTCCCTCTCTGTCTCCCCTCCCTCTCTTCTCCCTCTCTCTCCCCTCTCCCCCCTCTCTTCACCCTCTCTCTCTTCCCCCCCCCCCTCTCTCTCTTCCCTCTCTCTCCCCCCTCCCCCTCCCTCTCTCTCTTTCCCCCCTCTCTCTTCCCTCCTCTCTCTTCCCTGTCTCTCTCCCCTCTCACTTCCCTCTCTCTCTTCCCCCTTCTCTCTCCTCCCTCTCTTCCCCACCCCCCTCTCTCTCTCTCCCCCTCTCTCTTTCCCCCCTCTCTCACTCCCCCCCCCTCTCTTCCCTCTCTGTTTCCCTCTCTCTCTCTCTATTCTCTCTCTCTCCTCTTTCTTCCCCCCCCCCTCTCCCCCTCTCTGTTTTCCCTTTCTCTCTCTTTTCACTCTGTCTCTCTCTTCCCTCTCTCTCTATCTTCCCTCTCTCTCTTGCCCCTCTCTCTCTTCCCTCTCTCTCACTCTCTCTTCCCCCCCTCTCTCTCTCTTCTCTCTCCCCCCTCTATTCTCTCTCTCTCTCCTCCCCCTCTCTCTCTATTCTCTCTCCCCTCTCTCTTCTCCCCTCTTCCCTCTCTCTCCCCCCCTCTCTCTCTCTCTTCCCCCTCTCTCTTCCCTCTCCCCCACCTCTCTCTCCCCTCTCTGCCTTCCCTTTCTCTCTCTTTTCCCTCTCTCTCCCCCCTCACTCTTCCCTCTCTCTCTTCCCCCCTCTCTCTCTTCCCTCTCTCTTCCCCCCTGTCAGGGCAGGAGCTGAGGAACGGACAGGCAGGCCTAACAATGTAACGCACTGGCTGACGACAACCACCACCCACAGACCGAAGTCCCTCAGGGCGTGGAGTCTAAGTCCCAGGCTGCCCTTCACCAGGGCCCCTGATGGTGGGGATGGACTTGACGCAGCCAGGAACCAGGTCGCGGCCCCCGAGACACCTCAGCTGCGGTAATGGCCGCCGCCAATGGCGTGTAGCTGGTGGAAGAGACAAAAGAGTAGTCAGACAAGCCGGGGTCAACAACAACAGGACAGGACAGTACAGGACAGCAGACGAGAATCACAGGTCACGAGCCGGGTTCAGCAACAGAGGGTCAGATCAAAGGAGAATACAAAGAATAGTCAAGACAAGCCGAATCAGATACCAGGAGAGTCACGAGAGTCAGAACAGAGTAACAGCAACACAAAGACACAAGACACAAGTGCAAAGAGCATGTGCGGGCCACAGGCTTATATGTCATCAGCCACACCCCTCTGGAGGATGGACCACAGAAACCTGAAGGCATAAAAGGGCTCCCATCATGCACAGCAGAATCCAAGATGGACACCAGCACATGAAGTAACATAACCACAGGGAAAAGGTAGGACCTTGACAGTACCTCCCCCTCAAGGGCCCCTCCCCCTCCGCGGCTCAACAAAAGGTTTCTGAGGAAAGCGGGTATGAAAAGCGCGGAGGAGGGCAGGAGCATGGACATCCGCGGAAGGAACCCAGGAACGCTCCTCGGGACCATAACCACGCCAATGAACCAGGAACTGTAATTGACCGCGCACCAATCGAGAGTCCAGGATCCGGCTCACCTCATACTCCTCATGACCGTCAACCCGGACAGGACGGGGCCGAGGAAGAGAGGTAGTGAAGCGATTGCAGATCAGAGGTTTCAACAGGGAAACATGAAAGATATTGGAGATCCGCATCCCAGACGGAAGGGCAAGTGCATAGGCCACCGGATTCACTTTGCGGAGAATGCGGAAAGGACCGACAAAACGGGGAGCCAGTTTGGGTGTGGGCACCCGAAGATTGAGGTTGCGAGTAGACAACCACACCCGATCGCCGACCTGGTATGAAGGAGCGGGCAACCGTCTGCGATCAGCCTGGAACTTCTGGCGCTGAGCTGAGTCCCTCAAGGCCCTCTGGATCTGCCCCCAAGAAGAACGCAGGGCAGCAAGATGGTTCTCCACAGCCGGAATGTCCTGTGGTGAGAACCTCTCAGGTAATACCGCGGGTTGAAACCCATAGTTGGCCATGAAGGGAGACATCCCGGTGGAGGAGTTGACCGCCGAGTTCCTGGCAAACTCTGCCCACGGCAGGAGATCGGCCCAATCATCCTGATGGTCTGAAATATAACACCGAAGGAATTGTTCTAAGGCCTGATTGGAACGCTCCGCAGCCCCATTGGACTGCGGGTGGTAGGCTGATGAAAAGGAGAGACTAATACCCAACTGGGAGCAGAAGGCACGCCAGAATCTGGACACGAACTGACTCCCGCGGTCTGAGACAATCACCTTAGGTAACCCATGCAGGCGAAAAATCTCCCTGGAAAAGACCGTGGCCAGTTCCTGCGCTGTGGGTAATTTCCTGAGTGGAATGCAATGGCACATCTTGGAAAACCGATCGACGATCATGAGGATGACCGTATGACCCCGAGACACCGGGAGGTGTACAATAAAGTCCATCCCTAGATGTGACCAAGGACGCTCCCCATTGGGAATGGGTTGCAGAAGACCCAAAGGGAGATGCCGTAGAGACTTATTCTGGGCACAGATCGAACATGCCGCTACATAAGAGGCAATGTCGGCACGGAGGGTTGGCCACCAGAATAAGCGAGAGACGACCCAACACAGCTGGTTCTTCCCTGGATGCCCGGCAGTTTTGGCGTTATGGTAGGTACGCAGCAGGCGGGTGCGCAATCCCTCGGGTACGAAACATCTACCCTCCGGCCTCCCGGGAGGAGCATCAGTTTGAGCCGCCAAAATCTGCTCCCCAAGGGGAGAGGTCAGACTGGTGCGAATGGCAGCCAGGATCTGATCTGGAGGTATAAGTGAGATTGGCTCAGAGTCCTCCCTGGACAATTCAGAGTATTGCCGTGATAACGCATCAGCCCTGACATTCTTGGAACCAGGCAAATATGAAACCACATAGTTGAAGCGTGACAAGAACAGAGCCCATCTGGCCTGGCGGGGTGTCAATCTCTTGGCCTCCGAAAGATAAGTCAGGTTCTTGTGATCGGTAAGAATGAGGACCGGAACCGCGGAACCCTCGAGCAGGTGCCTCCATTCCTTGAGAGCCAGAATGATGACCAACAACTCCCGATCTCCAATCTGGTAGTTGCACTCAGCCGAGGAAAGCTTCCTGGAGTAGAACCCGCAGGGAAGTAGGGGTCCATCGGGTGACCGACGCTGAGACAGGAGAGCCCCTACTCCCGTCTCGGAAGCATCAACTTCGAGGACGAAGGGCAACCCAGGATTGGGATGCGAAAGAATCGGAGCCGAAGCAAAGGCAGCTTTCAGAGCCTCGAAAGCTCTGATGGCCTCGGATGGCCACTCGTGAGGGTTACTCCCCTTCTTGGTTAGGTCAGAGAGAGGCTTTGCCAATGTGGAGAAGTTCCTGATGAACTTCCGATAGTAGTTGGCAAAACCCAGAAAGCGCTGAATGGGCCGAAGACCATTGGGACGAGGCCACTGCAGAACTGCCGCAACCTTCTGAGGGTCCATGGAAAATCCCTCCGCGGAAATTATGTAGCCCAAAAAGGCAACCTGGGATCGATGGAACTCGCACTTCTCGAGTTTACAAAAGAGTCCGTTCTCACGCAATCGTTGCAGCACCTGCTTAACATCCTGGACATGGGACTCCATGGAGGTAGAGTAAACCAAGATGTCATCCAGGTAAACCACTACGCATTGCTGCAACAAATCACGAAGGACATCGTTTATGAATTCCTGAAAGACCGCGGGCGCGTTACACAATCCGAAGGGCATCACCAGGTATTCGTAGTGCCCAGTTCTGGTGTTAAACGCGGTCTTCCACTCATCCCCCTGTCTGATCCGTACGAGGTTGTACGCCGCCCTAAGGTCGAGTTTGGTAAAGACCGTTGCTCCCTTAAGGAGGTCGAATAACTCAGAAATCAAAGGAATTGGATATGCATTTTTAATGGTAATCCGATTGAGACCCCTATAGTCGATGCAGGGCCTCAATTCCCCACCTTTCTTCTTTACGAAAAAAAACCCCGCTCCTGCTGGGGAAGTAGACTTACGAATGTGCCCCCGGGAAAGCGCATCCACCACGTACTCCTCCATGACCTTATTCTCCGCAACCGAGAGAGGGTACACCCTGCCACGTGGAGGAGTGGCCCCGGGTTGCAGGGATATGGCGCAGTCGTAAGGACGATGCGGTAGTAAGGTACCAGCGCGTACCTTATCGAACACGTCCCGGTATTCCCCATAGTCGGTGGGCAACGCAGAGTCCGAGGAGGCACACAATACCTTAACCGGCCCCCGGATGCACCCGGCCCCACACTGTGGAGACCATGAGAGAATCTCGGCTGTTTGCCAATTGAAGGTAGGATTGTGCCTCTGGAGCCAGGGATACCCCAAAACCACCGAATAGTGTGGGGAAGAAATCACCTGAAAACAGGCCAACTCCCTGTGAACAGCCCCAATGGCTACCTCTATTGGCACGGTCTCGTGGGTAACCTGCGGCGGCTGCAGGGGCCTGCCATCTATTGCTTCGAGAACCAATGGGGCAGCACGAGCCTGCAGGGGAATGGAGTGCTGCGCAGCAAACGAGCTGTCCAAGAACAACCCACCGGCCCCAGAGTCCACCAACGCCTGGGCCGTCACCGAGCCCCCTGTCCAAGAAAGGACCACGGTGATCAGTGGCTTATCCTTGCGGAACGCCGGGGACGAGGAAACTCCACCCAAGATCTGTCCCCGACATGATCTCAGGTGCGAGCGTTTCCCGGACGGACCGGACAAGACTGCCGAAAGTGCCCACCGAGGCCACAGTACAGGCAGCGACCCTCCCGACGCCGAGCGGCCCGCTCCCCCTCGGAAAGGCGAGAAAACCCCAGCTGCATGGGTTCCCCACCAGACAAGCTATCCCCAGGAGGCGTGGGAGGAGAGGGAGGAACGGGTGGGACAGAAAACGCAGGTGCCAGTCGATTAGAAGGCCTCCGCAGGCGTTCCTTGAGTGAAGGCCTCTCCCTGAGCCTGGTGTCAATCAGGATCAGGAAAGAGATGAGCTCCTCCAACACCACAGGCAGTTCCTTAGCTGCAATCTCGTCCTTCAATGAGTCAGAAAGACCCTGAGAAAACGCAGCCACCAGAGCCTCATTGTTCCAATCGACCTCTGCCGCCAGGGTACGAAACTCTATAGCGTACTCGGCCACGGTCCGTGAACCCTGATGCATGGTCATGAGCAGCTTGGCCGCCGAGGCGGAACGAGCCGGTACGTCGAATACCCTACGGAAGGCATCGACAAAACCAGAAAAATCTTGAATCACTGGGTCGTTCCTCTCCCATAAGGGATTTGCCCAGGCCAAGGCCTTGTCTGAGAGTAGTGAGATGAGGAACCCCACCTTTGACCTCTCAGACGGAAAGGCGTGGGGTATTAATTCAAAATAAATACCCACCTGGTTGAGGAACCCACGACACTGACTCGGCTCACCCCCAAAGCGCTGTGGAAGAGGGGCTGAACTGGTCATACCTCTGGACACCGCGGGTGCCGCATCAGCCGTGGCGGTAGGCACAGCAAGCGGAACAGCAGCGGAAGCGACCACCGGAGCGACAACCGGCCTAATAACACCAGGAGTAAGGTGCGCGGTGCGTGCAAGCAGAGTTTGCAACGCCTGAGCGAACTGATCCAACAGGTGATCCTGTTGATCGAGTCTGGCGACTAGTATTGGGAGCGAAGGCGTGCCTGCACCGTCAGGGTTCATGGCACTTGTGTAATGTCAGGGCAGGAGCTGAGGAACGGACAGGCAGGCCTAACAATGTAACGCACTGGCTGATGACAACCACCACCCACAGACCGAAGTCCCTCAGGGCGCGGAGTCTAAGTCCCAGGCTGCCCTTCACCAGGGCCCCTGATGGTGGGGATGGACTTGACGCAGCCAGGAACCAGGTCGCGGCCCCCGAGACACCTCAGCTGCGGTAATGGCCGCCGCCAATGGCGTGTAGCTGGTGGAAGAGACAAAAGAGTAGTCAGACAAGCCGGGGTCAACAACAACAGGACAGGACAGTACAGGACAGCAGACGAGAATCACAGGTTACGAGCCGGGTTCAGCAACAGAGGGTCAGATCAAAGGAGAATACAAAGAATAGTCAAGACAAGCCGAATCAGATACCAGGAGAGTCACGAGAGTCAGAACAGAGTAACAGCAACACAAAGACACAAGACACAAGTGCAAAGAGCATGTGCGGGCCACAGGCTTATATGTCATCAGCCACACCCCTCTGGAGGATGGACCACAGAAACCTGAAGGCATAAAAGGGCTCCCATCATGCACAGCAGAATCCAAGATGGACACCAGCACATGAAGTAACATAACCACAGGGAAAAGGTAGGACCTTGACACCC
The DNA here is from genome assembly GCF_062004578.1 of Staurois parvus. Lineage (NCBI taxonomy): Eukaryota > Metazoa > Chordata > Amphibia > Anura > Ranidae > Staurois > Staurois parvus. Next base: position 5,176,510 of record NW_028319936.1, on the reverse strand, counting down.
CCCCCTCTCTCTTCCCCCTCTCTCTCTTCTCTCTCTTCCCTCTCTCTCTCTTCCCCCCCCTCTCTCCCTCTTCCCTCTCCCCCCTCTTCACCCCCTCTCTATCTTCCATCTCTCTCTCTCTTCCCTCTCTCTCTTCCTTCTCTCTCTCCCCTCTCTTTCCCTCTCTCTCTCTTCATTTCTCAGATCTTATGGGGCTGCACACACACACACCTCCTGCAAGGGCTGCTGATCTCTGGGCAGCAGGAAGGAGGGGAGGGGGGAGGTGTGTGCAGTCCCATACGATCTGTCAGTGTACGGAGGGAGGCAGGGAGATCCCACAGAACACAACACAGCTCACCTCCTCCAGGCTCTTTCATCTCGGCCACTTCTCCTCTCCCTGCTCCAGGCTGTCCCCTAGACCTGGCTTGTCAGCTGCTGGAGGGAGAGGTACACGAGCATCGTTCTGCAACTGCTCTCCTCCACATCGATCCTCCTGCTGTCCGGGCCACTGCAAGAGTACTGAAGGTACCCCTTTGATGGCGGCCCTGCATGGCTCTGTCTACCGCTTCTCAAAATGTGCCTTCTTCCAGGGGGCGGTGCTGCCCCCCTAAAAATTGCCGCTATAGGCAAACGCCTTGTTTGCATCGCGATAGATACGCCGCTGCATTCCATTATTTGAGATAAGATTACGGCGTAGTAATATCTTTTAATCTCCGGCATATTTCACCTTTGGTTTTTTATTTATCCATACATATCTCATTTTTTTTAATACCCTGAAATACTCTTGCGACAAATATATTGGAAGCATTTGGAATTTATATAAGATTTTAGGGAGTTTCACCATTTTAACCATGTTAATTCGGCCTATCCAAGACAAAGAGCCCTTCAATATTTTCTTCAGCTCCTTTTATTTCATTAAACAATGGTATATAGTTCACTTGATAAATACTCTTAATTGATGGGGTTAAATTTACTCCTAGATACTTTAATTCTTTATCTTGCCATTTAAAGGGAAATTTTTCTTGTAATACTTGTCTATCTACTTTCGGCATGTTAATATTTAGAATTTCTGATTTTGTGAGGTTAATTTTAAAGTTTGATATTTTTCTGTACCATTTTAAAGTTTGCATCAAGTTTGGCAATGTTTTTCTAGCATTTGCCACATAAAATAACATATTGTCAGCATACATTGCCACTTTATGTTCTACCTCTCCTATCCAGATCACCTTTATATCTACACTTTTCCTTATAGTTCTAACAGCAGTTCCAGAGTTAACACAAACAAGAGGGGTGAAACTGGACAGCCCTGCCTCGTTCCATTGTACATTTCAAAGGATTCTGACAATGTACCATTAATCTTTACTGTTACTGACGGGTGACATTGCAGCATTCTTTGCCCCAACCCTATTGCCTCTAAGGTACTCATCATAAATCCCCAATCTACCCTGTCAAAACTTTTTTTTCGACAGGAATACCACTGGGGACTTCTCTTTCTTACTTTTTTGTAGGAGTAATAATGACCTCAGCCCATTATCTCTACCCTCTCTCCCCAATATGAACCCAACCTGATCTAAATGTATCAGCTCCGGCATAAGATCCTACAACCTGTTAGCCATAATTTTAGCATATAGTTTCGTATCTACAATTAACCGCTTCCATACCGGGCACTTTTACCCCCTTCCTGCCCAGGCCAATTTTCAGGTTTCAGCACTCTCACACTTTGAATGACAATTGCGTAGTCATAAAACATTGTACCCAAAATAAAATTTTATCATTTTCTTCACACAACAAGAGTTTTCTTTTGGTGGTATTTAAGCACCACTGGGGTTTTTATTTTTTGCTAAATTAACAAAAAAAAGACCACAAATTAAAAAAATATATATGTTTTTCTTTGTTTCTGTTATAAAAGTTTGCAAATAAATAATTGTTCTTCATAAATTTAGGCCAAAATGTATTCTGCTACATGTCTTTGGTGAAAATAACCCAAATCAGTATTTATTATTTAGTCTGTAGGAAAGTTATAGAGTTCACAAACTGTGGGATATATCTGAATATTGAACAATCCTGAAGTACTGACAACCAATCTAATTTTTTAAGGTCCAAAAATGTCAGAACAGTACAGATATCCCCCAAATAACCCCTTTTTGCAAATTAGACAGTCCGACGTATTTCATAATGGGCATAGCGAGTTTTTTGAAGTTGAAATTTTTTTGTCATAATTTTTCGGAAATGAAGAAATAAAAAAAATGATTTTCACTATTTTTTTTTTTAATATACTGTCACCAGTGCAGTACAGTGTCATCATATAACTGGAATGGCGGTGATCAGGGACACTGACTGGTGACAGTACGAAAAAAATAAAATTATAATTTTTTTTAATTTTTATTAAATTTTTTTCTCTTTTTTTAAGATTTTGTTTTCATATTTCACTATGGCCAAAGTAGTATAATGTTACCATAGTAACATTGTACTACATTGGGGAAGTGATCTATATTTTTTTTTTTTTTACACAATTTGCTTATAGCAAAGAATTACTTTGCTATAAGCAAGCATTTACCTGAATGACATCAATTCATTCAGGATTTTTTTTTTTCTTAACTGTGATTTGGGCACAGCTAATCACATGACACAGCTGGGCTGTGATTGGCCCAGCTTGTGCAGGTGATCGCTGTGACCATTCACAGCTAGACACACTTGTATACAATGGATGGCATGATATTAAGCCATCGATTGTATACAAATGTCATGTGACCTGCTGTGATTGGTCACAGCAGGTCACATGGTACTGAAAACGGGGCCAGTACACAGATCTGTCATCGACCGTGTCACAGCCGGTGACAGATCGCGCCGCTGCGCGGCTCTGCTGGCATGCAAACTGCGCATGCCTGTAAGGATGCCATATGGCGTCCACCCGGAGGGATGAGGGTTTTTGCCGGCCACTATTCGGCCATAGGCCGGGTGGGAACTGGTTAATAATGAGATTGGTCTGTAGCTGGCACATTGAGACAAATCTTTTCCTTCTTTTGGCAATATTTTAATATGTGCCATCAACGACTCCTTCCTCTTTGCCCTCCTTTTCCCAATGCATTCATATAAATACCCATTTTGGCACTAAGAGTTCTTTAAATTTCCTATAATACTTCACTGTGAATCTGTCTGGTCCCGAACTCTTTCCTGCTGCTGTACTCTTTGATGCAGTTTGCACTTCCTCTTGTGTTATCAGTCTTTCTAACAATGCCCTTCTTTCTTTATCTAATCTAGGTAACCACGCCTCTTTTAAATATGTCTGAGTTTTTACATTTCTCTCTCCCTCCAGATCTTTATTTTTGGGTTTAACTGCGTATAAGGAACTATAATATTTTTGAAACACACTAGCAATTGTTTTAGTTGGATAAACTAATTCTCCTGCTTCATTTTTAATTTTCTCTATGTAATTCATTGATTTCTTTTTTCTAACTAACCTTGCCAAAGATTTTCCTGGTCTGTTTCCCCACTGATAGCTTTCTCTCAACACCCTATTAAAGACCTTATTTGTTTCCTGTTCTAATAAATTACTTAATTCTTCTCTCTTTAGAACAATCTTATGTTGTATTTCTATTTCTGTTCTCTTTTTATGTGATTACTCCAGCACAGATAATACCTCTATTAACTTTTTTATCCTTTCTGACCTCTTTTTCTTTTTATCTGCTCCTATGGTGATCAGGATACCTCTTATGTACACAATGTGTGCCTCCCATACAGCAGCTACCGAGGCTCCCTCCATTTCATTTACGCTAAAATATTGTTCTATTTCCTCTCTTATTCTTGCTTCCTTCTCTTGATCTTGAATGAGTGTCTCATTTAGTTTCCATGCAAATGTTTTATCTTGCACTCCCCTCACTTTCAGCATGCGTATGTTTTATTTTCCACCCCCCTCACTTTCAGGAGCATTATCAGACAATGATATAACTTCTATATTGGAATTCGTCACCGGCTCCAATAATCTATGTTCTACCATTATGTGATCCAACCTAGAATATGTATGTCGTGTGTGCCGGGGGATTAGAATGTATAGTCTCTAATTCTTGCATGTTTAATTCTGCAAACATCCACTAATTGCCATTGATACAATTTCTTTTTAATAACTCTTAGACCTCTACCTCCATCCCTCTGCTCATGCGAGGATGTATCCAGCTGGGGATCCATACAAAAATTGAAATCTCCTGCTACAATCAAAACCCCTTTCTTAAAGTCCATCAACTCCCTTAAGATTTCTTTTAAATAAACCATTGGGTTCTTGTTTGGGAAATATATATTTGCTAGTGTACAATCCATTTCATACAGTTTCCCCCTAAAAAACAAAAACTGCCCCTCTGGATCCACCCCCCTATCTTCTATTGTAAATCTTACATTTTTACCATTCCTATAGCCACTCCTTTAGCCTGTTTTATTGGGGAGTCAGCATAGTACCAAACGGGGTAGTTTCTTGATTGTAACATAATTCTTGAGTCCTGAGCTGTATGTGTCTCTTGTAAAAAGAGCACATCGGCTGAGTATTGGTAGATTTCTCTAAGTATCTTATGTCTTTTAACCAGGGTGTTCAGACGTTTTAAATTATAAGTCATAAAATTATCAACATTCCTATCAGCCATCCCATATTTGTTCTCTCCTCCCGTTGTCCTTCTTCCCTCCATCGAATCCTTGTATTTAGAGATCTTGATATAATGCACTTGAAACACTAAAGGCCTCCCAGGTGGTCCATTTTTCTCTCCCCTTCCTCCCCCCACCCTCTTCCTTCTCCTATCATGGTTTGAAGCCAAAGAATTTCTTCCTGGTTTTCCAAACCTCCCATCCCCCCCTCCCTACCTAAACTAAAAACTCTTTGGCCTATTTCTAGCCCTGGAATCAAGTGTGGTTCAGGTCCCACCATAGATTCCTAGAAAATGCCTGTGGGCAGCTACATTGGGCTGCACAGGGCAACCGTTGTTGGTGAAGGATAGAAGGGTTGCTGCATGTCTGCATTAGACAATTGTTTCTAATTAGATATTCAGAAATCCAATTCGTGCATAATATTAATTTATTATATTTTTCTATGACATAAAGGGCAAATTTTTAATTTTAACGGGAAACACTTTTTTAAAAAATGTAATTTTTTTTTAAACATACTGTCACCACTCAGTATCCCTGATCACCGCCACATCAGTCATTGTAGTGCACTGGTAACAAAATGTAAAAAAAATGTATTTAATTTCTTCATTTTACAAAAAATCATCATACATCTTCATAAATACCTCAGACTACTTTCCAAAAAGGGGTCATTTGGGGGTATTTGTACTGTCCTGGCATTTTAGTGCCTCAAGAAATTAGACGTAGGCTGTCAGTATATCAGGATTGATCAATTTTCAAGTATATACACTCACTGGCCACTTTATTAGGTACACCTGTTCAATTGTTTGGTAACACAAATTTCTAATCAGCCAATCACATGGCAGCAACTCAATGCATTTAGGCATGTAGACGTGGTGAAGGCGACTTGCTGAAGTTTAAATCTGGATCTGAGCATCAGAATGGGGACGAAAGGGGATCCAAGTGACTTTGAACTTGACGTGGTTGTTAGTGCCAGACGGAATGGTCTAAGTATTTAAAAAACTGCTGATCCGGAGGGGTGTGGCGACCGCGACCCAAGATGGCCGCTCCTTGACAGAGCTCCATTCCACCGAGGAGATCTCTCACCTGCAGTGGCCGACTACCTCATCGCACTCAACTGCCTGGCATTCTTGAACCCTCCAGAGACACCCTGCATTCTGCTATTACGTCCTGCAAACAAGGATCGCACACCAGCTGCAGAAAGTCTCAGCTTTTTTCCTTCCAGCCAGCCACAGACCACAACAAAATGGCGCCGGCCGCGGCGCCCATGGTCCACAACAAAATGGTGGTGATCGAGATTCACATGCAGGCACAGCCAAATCTCTCTCTCCCAAAGTGCAGATCAGTCATCTACAACTCAAACACCTACTACTTCTGGGTCCTCTACTCCTTCTACACAAAACCCAGCAAAATCTAAACCACGCATGACAACACTTGATCCAGACCAATCGGATAGACAATAATTTATAGGGGTAAGCGACAACTATGAGTCTATGGACGAATCTATATCACATATAGATCCTATAGCTGACTTCCCTACTACTATTACACCTATATTAGACTCTACAATGAAAGAAATGCTAGTTTCATTGCGGTCCTCTTTGCAAAGCGACTGTCAGGAATGGACTGGCCAGCAATGGTGGGACTCACCTGCCTTTTGATCTGCAGTACCAGGGCTGGCCAGCGGATGCTCCCAGCAATCAGAGACTCAACTTTGCAGCCAGCTAACACCTGGAACTGATTATGCTGGGGTATTTAAGGGATGGCCAGACCCACAGACTCGGCCTTGGTGTTGTGTTTGTCCTGGGCCCTGTATCCTGTGTCTGTCCTGCATCCTGTTTCTGAACCGCTGCTGACTTCTCCTGCTCTGATCCCGGCTCGCTCTTGACCATCCCTCTGCCTGACCCTCTGTACCACGCTGCTTGCTACCTGTTCTGATCCCTGGCTTGTGACCCTGACCATCCCTCTGCCTGACCCTCTGTACTACGCTGCTTGCTACCTGCTGAACCTGGCCTGTGACCCCGACCAATCTCCGCTTGCTCCCCCTGTACCTACCTGCCCTATTGATATTGACCCGGCCTGCCTGACGACGCTTGCTTGTATGTACTGTTATCTGTGGGTGGTTGGTTTGGTTTGGTTTGGTTGCACTGTATTATGTTTTAGTATTGCACTGCGTTTATGTTTGTATTGTTAGTGTTAATAAATTATATTGTTTATAACATATCTGAGGTCTGCGTTTCCCTGCGTCAGCCACACACCTCTGGTCACACCTGGGAGCCCTGACAGCGACATAGCTTGGATGTAGATGACTTGGGAGAACACATGAACTATGTTGAAACAAAGATGATGAAATTACCTCTTACAATGCACTAGTAGTCCCCAATATGGAAAAAGAAGTACAAATCGCCTGGCTTAAAAATAAAATAGCCGATTTAGAAGACAGATCTCGTAGAAAGAATCTCAAATTAAGGGGAATTTCTGAATCTGTGCTTCCAGACCAACTACCTGCCTATATTCAGCAGCTAGTCAAAACTATCTTCTCTATCACGTCAGATACAGAACTGGTAATAGATAGAATTCATCGCCTCCCTCGTCCATCTCACATCCCTGATTTCGTTTCGAGGGATGTAATTCTCAGATTTAATTTCTTTCACATTAAAGAACAAGTTATTACATGGTTCAGAAGATCTGAAGCCCTACCTGAGCCTTATCAAGCCTTAAAAGTCTTCCCAGATTTTTCTTGCCATACTATGCAAATAAGGAAAAATATGAACACAATAACAAAAGCTTTCCACAATCATTCTATCCCGTTCAAGTGGCACTACCCGAGTCATATTCTAGTCATGGTCAATGGATCCCAAACCACACTGACTATATTGAAAGAAGGACTCCAATTTCTTCGCCAACAAGGTATCTTGCCTGACACCCAATCATCCCATTCTGCGGCCTCTCCCCCGATACGTCTGACAACAGAATGGCATACAGTCTCACACAAAAAAGAAAAATAAAAAAAACAACCGGTAGTCGGCCTCCTGCTTCTACTCTTATGTCAACTCCGCCTCCTATTTGAGATCCCTGCGGTGGCAAATATATATCCACCATAGCTCAATCCTCTCATCTTTTCATTTGCTATTCAGAGCACAGCTGGATCACTATTGGATCCTTTTTTTTTTTCATTCTTCATTCCCCGGTTGGGAATATTTCTCTACGTTCCTGGTCCTATGTCTGTTGTTTACAACAAAATGCTAACAGTACAGTGCTACCTCAGTGAACTATGTCACTTTCATCGACCATCAGTCTCAAGTTCCAGCCATGCATTGAGAAAACTTGCAGCAACTCTAATTTTCCCGCTACCTTCCCAAACTGGCTTTTAAAATTGCTTCTATAAATGCACATGGTTTGAACCACCCAGTCAAACGATCTTCTCTGTGGTGAGAAGCCCGCACACTACAATGTGATATACAGGGGCGGACTGACAACTCATGGGGCCCCCGGGCAATAAGGGATCATGGGGCCCCTGTGTCCTTGCCCAAACTCAAAAAAGCCTATAAAAAGGTACCAGGGGCATCTCATGGGGCCCCCTACTGACCCCGGACCCTCGGGCAGTGCCCGAGTTTCCAAATGGGCAATCCGCCCCTGGTGATATATTATGTGTACAAGAGACACACTTTCTAAACTCTTCTTCCCCCAGATGTATTCACAATCAATTTTCTACAATCTTCACTGCCAATGTTCCAGCTCAAAAGAGAGGAGTACTCATAGCTATCAAGAACTCACTGTCCTTTTCCTTAAAAAGATCCTATATTGATCTAGATGGAAGATACATCATCCTATAATGTCTCATCAATGCTAAATCATATACCATAGTCAATATCTACGCTCCAAACTCTCATCCCATTAGATTTCTCAACCGAGTATACAAAAAAATTTCTGCAATCAAAGAAGGCTCCCTTGTTATCTACAGTGACTTTAACTCTGTCATGGACTCACAACTAGTTTCCTCAGCTCTTACCACTTCCCGTGGCAACTCTCTACAATGTTTCTGTCACTCTATGGACTTATATGAGGTGTCAGCACGCAAGTGAGAAAGATTATACTTTTTTTTCAGCTTGCAATTCGACGTATTCAAGAATTGATATGTTTTTCGTCGCTAAATATACTTTGCAGAAGGCCTCATCCTCCTCAATTCAAGATATAACATGGTCGGACCATGCCCCTATTACTCTAGTAGTCAAGGAGAAAGAGTGTACTTTCCAGGTATTTCTATGGAGATGTGATTCTAGACTGCTACACTCCCCCCAATCCCACACTGAACTATCCAATCATTTAAAAGAACTCTTTGCCAATAACTCAAAATCGGTAGACAGCCCATTCATGCTTTGGAATGCCCATAAGGCATATATGATAGGTATATGCATCCAATTGAGTAGTAAGGCCAAACGTTTAAGAAAACAGCAACTTACTGACCTATTACATCGAATACACGACCTAGAGGTATTAAACAAACAATCTCCTACCCCAAAACTAATCTCAGTACTTGCAGGGCTGCGTTTAGATCTACGCAAGCTCTTATTGGAAGCTTATGACCGTCACTCTAAAACTCTAAAATAAACCACTACGCTACAGGCAACAGAACGGGTAAACTCCTAGCAAACAGAATTGCATTACAAAGATCTAAAAATAAAATTCAATACCTGTACCATAAGACGGATAACCCTAAAATAACCAACCCAAAAGAAATAGCAGATTCTTTCGCTACCTACTATAGCTCTCTTTACAACCTAAAAGAGGACTCCACCACTATTCAACCACCCATAAGTGCTTTTTTAGATAAACTTCAGATATCGTCTCTCACTCAGGCACAACTTGAGGAGCTAAACGCAGACATTACACTAACTGAAATTTTAAATGTCATAAACTCCTTACCCAATGGCTAATCACCAGGCCCGGATGTATTTATGTCTAAATATTATAAAGCATTTCCACATATCCTAAAACAACATTTAAAACATCTCTTTGATGCAGCAGCCTCTTCTTCCTCATTCCTGGAAGAAATGCTTAAAGCATACATTGTTACCATCCCAAAACCAGTTGAAGACCCGATAAGTGCATTGGGCGCCCTGGCTGCCATTGTGCTATATGCTGGGTGTTCTTTGCACTCCTGTACCTTTAAGAGTGATGGGCTCCCTGATGTGCACCTGCCTTTGGTCTATCCTTTAAATGCATGTGTCTCTACTATGGGGACTCTCAAATTCGTAGAGTTAGGACCACAGAATATCAGGGCGCCGTGATGTGGCTCTGTGGCTTACGTATGTATTTGCAAATGTGTGCTAACTAAACCCCTGTTTTTAACGCATACTGTTAGACATATTAATTTGGTTGTTGGCAAGCTAGTTAGTGAGTTGACTTTCAAACCCTTTTTTTATTTTTCCTTTATTACTGACATGCGTTGCCTGGTTCACGTAGTCCTTGCTTCATAAGCCAGTTACAGACCAGGACGGGTGTTTTACTTTACTGTTGTTTTTAAGGTGAGTGAGTGCACTGGGCACCCTGGCTGCCATTGTGCTATATGCTGGGTGTTCTTTGCACTCCTGTACCTTTAAGAGGGGTGGGCTCCCTGATGTGCACCTGCCCTTGGTCTATCCTTTAAATGCATGTGCCTCTACTATGGGGACTCTCAAATTTGTAGAGTTAGGACCACAGAATATCAGGGTGCTGTGATGTGGCTCTGTGGCTTACGTATGTATTTGCAAATGTGTGCTAACTAAATCCCTGTTTTTAACACATACTGTTAGACAGGTTAATTTGGTTCTGGGCAAGTTGACTTTCGAACCCTTTTTTTATTTTTCCTTTATTACTGGAAGACCCGACAACAAATTTCCGTCCTATTTCATTGTTAAACGTAGATGTAAAGATTTATGCCAAACTAATTGCAAGACGCCTCACACATATTCTCCCATTGTTGGTTAAGACATATCAATCGGGTTTTACCCTTGGTAGACAAGCATCTGATGCCACAAGGAGAATGATAAACGCTATCCATCATGCTAAATCAGCCCACAAGCCCTCATTAATGCTCTCTATAGATGCTGAGAAAGTATTTGACCGTATCCACTGGTCATATATGTCTCATACTTTAGCTAAATTTGGCTTCAATGGCCCAATCTATCAGGCTATTCACGCCTTATATTCCAACCCCTCTGCTCAAGTATACACATCGGAAATGTTATCAAAAACTTTTCTAATTACAAATGGTACAAGACAGGGATGCCCCTTATCGCCCATAATATTTGATCTACTTATTGAGCCATTAGCTGAAAGGATCCAATCGCATCCAGAAATATCAGATTAACTATAGGTAAACAACAACATACAATTCAACTATTTGCAGACGATATAATCCTATTGCTGACCAACCCCCTCAGATCGCTTCCGTCTGCACATGAAGTTTTAGAAAAGTTTAGCGCTATACCTTATTACAAAGTAAAGTTTTCTAAATCCCTAATTTTAACACTGGTATCTCTCATTCATTAATAACTCAATTGCAATCTAAACTACCGTATGTGTGGAAAGAAAGTGGGATTCCGTACCTGGGCATTACACTTTCCTCTAACTTACATTCCCTAACTAAATTGAATTATGAACCTTTAATAAAGAAAATCTCAGAAGAGATGATTCGACTGCATTCATTTAATTTGTCATGGATGGCTAGGCAAGTTGCATTCAAAATGAAGATTCTCGGTAAGATCTTATACTTATTCCTGCTGCCACTCCCTCTTCATATCTTAGCATCCATAACTAGACTCTAAACGTTTTGTATGTGGTAATAAAAAAACTAAGATCTCGAATTCTATTGCTCGTAAACACCGAAACTCAGGTGGGGCGGGCTGCATTGATTTTGGTGACTACTTTACGGCTATTTGCCTAGGTCAAATTAGAGAATGGTTTCACAGGACTTCAGACACCCCTTGGATGGGACTTGAATCTATGCTAGTCCCAGGACACCACCTGGCTCATTTCTTACTAATAGACGCCTGGAAACCTTGGAAACTAAATACCTTTCCCCCTACTATACAATCTAGTCTATTAGCCTGGAGAAAAATGATAACCAACGCTCATACTAAAGCCCCTATCTCCTCACTACCCTTCCCTTTGAAAAGCATGGAGCTTTTATCCCTTATCTAACACCGCAGACATACCTAGAAAAAGAACTTCGACTAATATCTGACCTCTATCTATCCAGCAAAATTAAGTCTTGACAAACAGTGAAGACCGAATTTCGACTATCAGACAAAGAGAGTTACCAGTATTACCAAATTACACATGCATTACGCAACCTACCTTTCGAAATTAACTGGATCTCAGATATGACTTGGGCTAAACTAACAACTATCAGAACCCTCACTAAATTGACTTCCTTCTTTTATACTTGCCTGCATGAGAAATTAGAATTTGTCAAACACTCAGCTTTGCTTCAATGGGAATCTGACCTGTCTGAAAATATTTCAGAGAACAAATGGAAATCTGCCATTAGATCCCAATATAAAACATCTAGCTGCATAGACCACTGGGAAATGTCCCTGAAAATTACTACACGTTGGTACTATATTCCTTATCAAATTTCCAAATTTAGTGCACTTCAGTCTCCCCTATGTTGGAGAGATTGTTGAGCAGTGGGTACACTTCCACACATTCTTTGGTATTGTAAAAATATTACTTGTTTTTGGAAAAAGATTTTTCAAAATTATATCAGAGGTTACGGGACTGATCATACAACCTAATCCTGCTCTCGCTCTGCTAAATTAGGTAATCTCAGACATACTGCACTTCTAACATGATAATGTAATGATGATATCTCATTGATATCTCATCTCATGATATCTCATATCTTACTAGCGGCTAGAACTGTCATAACCAGAAATTGAAAAAACCCACAAGCGCCAAATCCATTTTGAAATTAAACTGTGACTATGAACGGCTTCTGGCCATAAGGAACAATAAGTTCTCTAAATTTCTCCAACATTGGAAGCCCTGGCTAACTTGGACTGATAGTTCTGCTTAACTTACTGTACTGTATTTATCGATGTACCTGATTATACTGTTTGATTTGTTACTGCCATTTCCTCTGTTTCTATAACAAAGTTCTTCATATGACATATGGACCATGTTAATGTTTATCCTTAATTCTTAAGGTCTAATGCTAGGCCTTTTCCACTGTAATGCCTTAAATTCCTAATAAAAATCTATTTGAAAAAAAAAACTGCTGATACACTGGGATTTTCATGCACAACCATCTCTAGGGTTTACAGAGAATGGTCCGAAAAAGAGAAAATATCCAGTGAGCTGCAGTTTTGTGGACAAAAATGTTTTGTTGATGTCAGAGGTCAGAAGAGAATGGGAATACTGGTTTCGAGATGATAGAAAGGCAACAGCAACTCATGTCAATATGTACCAAAATCTCTGAGGAATATTTCCAGCACCTTGTTGTATCTATGCCACGAAGAATTATGGCACTAATTTGGGTTATTTTTACCAAAGAAGAGTAGCAGACTACATACAGTATTGGCCTAAATTAATGAAGAAAGATTATTTATTTGAAAAATTTTATAACAGAAACTAAGAAAAACATCTGTTTTCAAGATTTTCAGTATTTGTTCAAAATTTCCAGTTTTTTTCATTTATATAGCAAAACATAAAAAACCCAGTGATGAATAAATACCACCAAAAGAAAGCTTTATTTTTGTGAAAAAAATTATCTAATTATTATTTGGGTACAGTGTTGCATGACCAAGCAATTGCCAGTTAAAGTAATGCAGTGCAAAATGGCAAAATAAATGCCTTTGTCATGAAGGAGGTAAAACCTTCCTGGAGTCAAGTGGTTAAGCAGTATTTTTTTATTCTTTGTAAATGTCAGTTATTCTGCAGTAGATCATATGCATTGTACAGCCTATGTCGCTTCGCAGGCAGGTTCAGGGCATCCCCTAGACATGTTGTTAAAGGAATTTTGCATTTTTAATGTTTTACTTAAAGCATTATTAAAATTGCTGCTCCCTGCTTGTACACAGTCAAGGACTTTGCAGATATATTATCCAGTTCATGACTAAACAATCAATATACAGTTAGGTCCATATATATTTGGACACAGGCACAATTTTCATATTTTTGGCTCTGTATGCCACCCGAATAAATTTAAATGAAACAATCCAAATGAATTCGAAGTGCAGACTTTCAGCTTTAATGCAAGGGGTTGAATATAAGTTTCAAGTACAAATTTTAAGAACTGCAACCATTTTTATACACAGTCCCTCCATTTTCAGGGGCTCAAATGTAATGTAAAATTAATATTTTGTTGAGAATCCCTTACTGGCAATGACGGCTTGAAGTCTGGAACCCATGGACATTACCAAAGACTGGGTTTCCTCATTGCTGATGCTTTGCCAGGCTCTAACTGCAGTTGTTCTTTGTTTGTGGGTCTTTCTGCCTTTAGTTTTGTCTTCAGCAAGTGATATGCATACTCATTTGGGTTGAGATCAAGTGATTGACTCAGCCATTGCAGAATATTCCATTCTTTTCCTTCAAAAGCTCCTGGGTTGCTTTTGTAGTGTGTTTTGGATCATTGTCCATCTGTACTGTGAAGTGCCATCCAATCAACTTTGCTGCATTTGGCTGAATCTGGGCTGACAGTATATATTTAAACACCGCAGAATTCATCCGGCTGCTTCTGTCTTCTTGTCACATCATCAATAAACACCAATGATCCAGTGCCACTGGAAGCCATGCATGCCCATGCCATCACACATCCGCCACTTCCAGTTCCTCTCTGTGCATCCGATGTCACTTCCCTTGACGCGTTTCGTCACTTCCAGGACTTAGTCATAAGGGGTGTGTTCATCGGACTGACCAGACGCATTTTATAGCTCTCCTCCCGCGTCATCGGAGCTCCAGCTGCCATATTGGAAAAGGGATAATCGCCCTTATCTCACTGCCAACACGGATTAGAATACTCTCTCATTGCAGCGGTTACAATGTTACTAGATATCTATATCCCAAGGCACTTATACATCCATATTGCTACTAAATAGTCAAGGACACTCATGTACAAATATATAAATATCAATGTGTCAACATTATAAATCATATAGAACAGGAATTATAAGCTCTCATAAACCCCATAAACTCTCAGAAGAGGAACTGGAAGTGGCGGATTGGCCATCTTGGACACTGGAAAAATACATACCAAACATCTAGGAAGCTGCTCGGCGAACAGTGAGGTCTGAGGGCATGGGAACAAGGCAATTTTTTATGTTTTTAATGTAAGCATATAATAAAAGTATATTTTGATAATCCCATACAGTATTATACTATATATTTTCTTATATACCATCCGCATATCGATTGGAATATGGGTACTGTGAGTAACATGGAGTGCAGCCTAATCAGCCATGATGACATCTAGGAGAAGGTGGTTGATGACATCTTAAAGAGCGAGATTCAGGCTTGGAAGTATTTGCATGTGAAGAGTGTTACATACTACATACTACACCAGCGATCTTTAAGGCGTTTTTCTTGTTGTTTTTTGGGTAAGGGTATTTATGCCTTACCCCTAGAAGTGTACACGGAAGGTTTTTTTTTTGGATTTATTATTCAGAGAGTGACGAATCACGGTTGCTTCACTATGTTCACTTGTCACTGATAAGGTCACGTTTTGGTTTGTTTGGAATTGCACAGTGTAGAGTGTTGCTGTATTGAACATTTTAATCTAAAAATGATAATGCACTATATGAGTTTTCTTTTCTTTTGAGGTTCTTATTTCTGGGGGAGCCAATAGGTAGGCTCGCTCTCAAAGAACCGGAGATTTTCACATCGAAATTAAAGATTGGAATAACTTTATTTGTATTTTTAATTTTATATTGGTTTAATTAATTTTTTTGGGACATTAGTGATTTATATGATTATTTATTTTGACATAATTCTTTTGTTTGTGCACATTTTTGGGTAGTTGACTTTTTCACACTTTTTTCACAATTTTGGCATATTTGGGTTTTATTAGTTATTTCCACTTTCAAGGGTGAAAGTTAGACCGTTTATGCTAAGAGGGTTTAATATATATATATTTATACAATTTTCACATTGTATATACCATAGTTACATATAATATAATATTCTTCAGGCTTATGAATAGTTTGCACCTTGTGGTGAACCCTGTGTATTTGCTCTCATGAAGTCTTCTCTTGATTGTAGACTTTGACAATGATATGCCCGCCTCCTGCAGAATGTACTTCTGTCCTTGTTTGGATGTTGTGAATGGGTTTTTCTTTACCATAGAGAGAATCCTGCAACCATCCACCACTGTTGTCTTCTGTGGACGTCCATGCCTTTTTATGTTGCTGAGCTCACCAATGCATTCTTCTTTCCTCAGAATGTATCAAACTGTTGATTTGGCCACTCATAATGTTGCTGCTATCTCTCTGATCGATTTGCTTCATTTTTGAAGCCTTACAATGGCCTGTTTGCATGGACAGCTCCTTTGAGCACATGATGTAGATTCACAGCAATAGATTCCAAATGCAAATACCACACTTAGAATCAACTCCAGACCTTTTACCTGCTTAATTGATGAAGAAATAATGAAGGAGTAGCACACACCTGGCCATGAAACAGCTTTTGATTCAATTGTCCAATTACTTTTGATCCCTTGAAAAAGGGGGGGGGGTGGCTAATCTTAAGAGCTGTAATTCCTAAACCCTTCCTCCAATTTGGATGTACATACCCTCAAATTAAAACTGAGAATGTGCACCTTCAGCCCGTATTCATTATATAACTAAAAAAACTTGAATATGTTTTGGTAAATACCTGAAAAAAACTAAAATTGTGCCTGTGTCCAAATATATATGGACCTAACTGTAAATGTTATACCTATCAGGTGCTAATGATCAACAGATTAACATGTAGGTTAAATTGCAATCATTAAATCAAACAGAATCAGTTGTGTAGGAGGACTAAAACTGAGTGAGATAAAACCATAATGTACTAGCAAGATGTGGTTGCTGAAAAAAAAGTCCTCTCTGTCAAACAGATTCACTGTTTGGTCGACACAACAGGTATCAAACTGACCAGACCCCTCACCTGCCAATGAATGACACTGTCTCTTTCAAAGACACCTCTAGATAGCAAAATAGATATGGACCTAAAGAAGATTAATACCCCCTCACTTATATACCTCCCTGTGGGGGCAACTCTGGCTCTTATGTCAATAGCCAAGGCAATCTGTGTCTGGTCGGAAAATGTGGAAGTGGACCAGTTGGCCAATTATTTGGTGTCAGTGGTTCTTTGCTCAATGAGTGAAATTGAAATGACCAGTGACTTTGTCAGTAAAGCTGCTATAGATTCTCTTTGCTGCTCATCCAAAGCCATGTTGTACTCTCTTGTGGCCAGATCAGCCCTGTGGCCCAAGCCACGGACAACTCTTCTAATTCTAAGTGGATCAAAATTCCATTTAATAGGTTCTCCGTGTTTGGGAAAAGCTAACAATTAGAGATGAGCGAAGTATTCAAAAATTCGATTCGGCTGATTCGGCGAATTCGCGGAATAAATTAGATTCGAGTCGAATATATTCGCTGCGAATTTAACTTATAAAAAGGGTGTTTCTAGGCTTCAGAGAGCCTTTATATTAGTGCAGAACACTGTACCTTTAATTTAAATGCCCTTGGAGTCTGCTGGGGAAGAGAAATAATACTGTCAGTCAGTATGACATGCAGATGAGTGCCGTCGATCTTAGAATCACCGCACACTTCACTCATTTGGGCAGTCACGGGGCCAAAACCAGAGTGTGGAGCCACAGTGTGGCGGTGGAGGCAGCAGCAATGGGAGGCCATACAGCACCCTATGACAAAATGGAACCCACCAGCAGTGTGAGGAGACCTGAAAGTGGCACATGGCAGAGTGTGGCGATGGAGACAGCAGCAATGGGAGGCCGTACAGGGACCCATGAGACACTCTGGACCTGGCAGCAGCATGAGGAGGCGGTACGGGGGCCCATGGCAGATTACAGGCCTGGCAGCAGCAATGGGAGGCCCGTAATCTGCCAGCACCCTATGACAAAATGGAACCCACCAGCAGTGTGAGGAGACCTGAAAGTGGCACATGGCAGAGTGTGGCGATGGAGACAGCAGCAATGGGAGGCCGTACAGGGACCCATGAGACACTCTGGACCTGGCAGCAGCACGAGGAGGCGGTACGGGGGCCCATGGCAGATTACGGGCCTGGCAGCAGCAATGGGAGGCCCGTAATCTGCCAGCACCCTATGACAAAATGGAACCCACCAGCAGTGTGAGGAGACCTGAAAGTGGCACATGGCAGAGTGTGGCGATGGAGACAGCAGCAATGGGAGGCCGTACAGGGACCCATGACAGATTACGGGCCTGGCAGCAGCATGAGGAGGCGGTACAGGAGCCCATGACAGATTACGGGCCTGGCAGTAGCAATGGGAGGCTCGTAATCTGCCAGCACCCTATGACAAAATGGAACCCACCAGCAGTGTGAGGAGACCTGAAAGTGGCACATGGCAGAGTGTGGCGATGGAGACAGCAGCAATGGGAGGCCGTACAGGGACCCATGAGACACTCTGGACCTGGCAGCAGCATGAGGAGGCGGTACGGGGGCCCATGGCAGATTACGGGCCTGGCAGCAGCAATGGGAGGCCCGTAATCTGCCAGCACCCTATGACAAAATGGAACCCACCAGCAGTGTGAGGAGACCTGAAAGTGGCACATGGCAGAGTGTGGCGATGGAGACAGCAGCAATGGGAGGCCGTACAGGGACCCATGAGACACTCTGAACCTGGCAGCAGCACGAGGAGGCGGTACGGGGGCCCATGGCAGATTACGGGCCTGGCAGCAGCAATGGGAGGCCCGTAATCTGCCAGCACCCTATGACAAAATGGAACCCACCAGCAGTGTGAGGAGACCTGAAAGTGGCACATGGCAGAGTGTGGCGATGGAGACAGCAGCAATGGGAGGCCGTACAGGGACCCATGACAGATTACGGGCCTGGCAGCAGCATGAGGAGGCGGTACAGGGGCCCATGACAGATTACGGGCCTGGCAGCAGCAATGGGAGGCCCGTAATCTGCCAGCACCCTATGACAAAATGGAACCCACCAGCAGTGTGAGGAGACCTGAAAGTGGCACATGGCAGAGTGTGGCGATGGAGACAGCAGCAATGGGAGGCCGTACAGGGACCCATGACACACTCTGGACCTGGCAGCAGCATGAGGAGGCGGTACAGGGGCCCATGACAGATTACGGGCCTGGCAGCAGCAATGGGAGGCCCGTAATCTGCCAGCACCCTATGACAAAATGGAACCCACCAGCAGTGTGAGGAGACCTGAAAGTGGCACATGGCAGAGTGTGGCGATGGAGACAGCAGCAATGGGAGGCCGTACAGGGACCCATGAGACACTCTGGACCTGGCAGTAGCATGAGGAGGCGGTACGGGGGCCCATGGCAGATTACGGGCCTAGCAGCAGCAATGGGAGGCCCGTAATCTGCCAGCACCCTATGACAAAATGGAACCCACCAGCAGTGTGAGGAGACCTGAAAGTGGCACATGGCAGAGTGTGGCGATGGAGACAGCAGCAATGGGAGGCCGTACAGGGACCCATGAGACACTCTGGACCTGGCAGCAGCAAGAGGAGGCGGTACAGGGGCCCATGGCAGAGTGGCGAAGTGTAAGCAGCTTAAATTGAAGGCCATACAGAGGCCTATGTTAAAAATAATAACATGTTTGGGGCATGATTCATGGCGGATTTAGTCAGTTGTGTCAGGAACTGGTGGTTTGAAATCCAGACTAATCCACGCCTGATTCATTTTCACAAACGTGAGTCTCTCCACACTTTGGGTGGACAGTCGTGTCCTCCGCGGAGTTACAATACCTCCTGCCGCACTAAACACGCACTCCGATGCCACGCTACTGGCCGGGCATGACAGCCTTTCAAGGGCAAATTCAGCTAGTTGGGGCCAAAGGTCAAGTTTCGTTGCCCAGTAGTCAAGGGGATTGTCTACCTCGGTTGGCAGGGTGCTGTCCAAGTAGGCCCAAGCCTGTTGTTTGAGGTCCTGCTCCAGGTCCACCTGATGCTGCTGCTGCTGCGGCTGGTTAGTAGTTTCCTCACTGCGCTGGTGAAGAAAGCTACTCATCATCGACTGCAGACTGAGGCAGCTGCTGCTGGTGGAGCTGCCACTGCTCCTACCACCCCACCCCTCCCCTGCTGCCATGGCAGCGGAACGCGAGCGCACAGGGCCCACAGTGTCTGAGGATGGACGTTGGCGCACAAAGGCAGAGACCAACTGACTACATAGGTGGTTTTTATAGTACTTTATTTTGGCCTCCCTCTCAGCAGGTGTGAAAAAGGCCACCATTTTTGAACGGTAGCGAGGGTCCAACAAGGTGGACAGCCAAAAGTCATCCCTCTGTCTGATGGTTATTATTCGGCTGTCGGTACGCAAGCAACCGAGCATGCTATGGGCCATTTGTGCCAAGGAATGCGAGGGACTCCCTGCCTCCATCTCCACAGCATACTGCCACGGTGCGTCTGGGTCCTCTGTCTCCTCCTCCTCCTCTACCAGATGCTCCTGCTCCTCCACTCCTGTCCGCTGAGTGGAAAAACCACCCATTTCACTCAATAATTCCTGAGCACCAATGTCCTCCTCTACCTCCTCCTCTTCTTCCTGTCCTGCCCCCACAGGGGTCATGTGGCGTTGAGATCTGTGCGCCACGTCTACCGCACCCTGACCAGCCATTGTTAACAGCATTTGTTCCAGGACGTGCAACAGAGGAATGACGTCGTTCATCCCATAGTCCTACCCAACTCACGAATAGCGTGGCCTCCTCAAAGGGCCTGAGCAAGCGGCAGGTGTCACGCATGAGCTGCCAATGGCTGACATCTAAGTTACACAGGGGAGTACCTTTATCCGCTTGTAACATCAGGAAATCGGTGATGGCCTTTCGCTGTTCGTAAAGGCGGTCTAACATATGTAGGGTTGAATTCCACCTTGTTGCAACGTCGCAGATCAGGCGATGCTGTGGAATTCCGTTCTGCCGCTGCAGCTCAAGGAGGGTGTGCTTTGCGGTGTAGGAATGGCTGAAATGCATGCAAAGTTTACATGACATTTTAAGGATGTCTTGCAGTGGGATGGTGGATTTTAGGAACCGCTTGACAACCAGATTGAACACGTGAGCCATGCATGGCGCATGGCACAACCTTCCTTGACGCAGAGCAGACACCATGTTCTTTCCGTTGTCGGTCAACATGGTTCCGATTTTCAGTTTGCGCGGAGACAGCCATCTGTCGATTTCTCTGTTCATTACACTCAGAAGTTCCTCCCCTGTGTGACTACGTTCGCCAAGGCATACCAGGTGCAGCACAGCGTGACACCGTTGCGCCCTGCACATGTGATATGCCGGTCGGGTAATGGGACTTGGCACGGGGGTGGCGGCTGAGGACACGGCGGAAGAAGAGGTGGTAGAGGCGGACATCTTTTCTGGACCAAGGACGTGCAAACGTGGAGGCAAAAGCGGCGTGACCTGTCCAAGTTGCTGGTGCGGCTGTGCCGGCACCACGTTCACCCACTGGGCCGTAAATGACATGTACTGTCCCTGACCGTAGTTACAGCTCCACACGTCGGCGCTGCCGTGCACTTTGGCAGAGACCGACATGCTCAAAGACTGGCCCACCATCTCTTCTACATGTGAATGCAGGGCTGGCACTGCCTTTTTGGCGAAGAAATGCCGGCTTGGCACTCTCCACCGCGGCGCGGCACAAGCCATCATTTCTCGGAAAGGTGCTGAGTCCACCACTTGGAAAGGGAGGGACTGCAGCACCAGCAACTTGGACAGGAGGACGTTCAGCTTTTGCACCGTCGGGTGCGTGCTCGCAAACTGTTGTCTCTTGGAAACGGATTCCAAGAAAGACTGCTGACGGAATCCGTGAAGAGGAGTAGCAGGAGAAGGAGCATCTGAACGAGCGGAAGATGCCAACGAGCGACAACTCCCCTCAGCAGAGGTGTTGGAGCCTTGACTGGCTGATAGAGGGCGATTGACATCGGGTGACGGAGCAAGTAACGGAGCGGGTGATGGAGCGGGGGCTGGGGCAGGCAGAACCGCCGTATCTTTATCACGGTTTTTCCAGGCCACGAATGGCGACGCTGCATATGCTGACGCAACGCTGTAGTCCCAACATGGGCCCCCTGGCCACGCTTGACTTTCTGGCCACATAGTCGACATACGGCTACGTTTACTTCCTCGGGCAGCTTGACGAAAAATTGCCACACCGCCGAGTAGGAAACTTTGCCCCCGCTACTCCTCACTGGCTGACTACTACTTCCTCCGTGCACACCGGCACCACTACTGGCCGTGGTGGTAGGCTGCAGTGGAGCTGGTGCTCTACTCCGTGGCTGTTTGGCTCCACTGACACTGCTGTGACCTTGCTGCCTCCTGGGCAACCCACCCTCTTCTCCTGATGATGCGGAAGCAATAGCCTGATGACGACGAGGCTGCCAAGTGCGATCAGCCTCATCATCATCAATTAGGGTCTCCGCCTCACTACTAGCCCCCTCGGCTGCGTGTGGGTCAGGAGACAGACCTGTCTCTAGACCGGCTACCGAGCCACTCTCCTCGCCAGTACTTCTTTGCCTGGCTGCTGAAGAGGCGGATGTCTCCCCTCGTTCCTGACCGCCCTCTGTTAGCTCTTCCTCACTGTACAGTGGGGCTGAGCCCACAGCATGCGATACTTCGCTTGGTGAGGGAACACCAAAGGACAGGGGCAGGTAGAGGACACGTGATTTCAGTGGGCTTGCTCCCGGGCCATGCCAACTAACGGTTGTGTCTGACGTACCCACCGACCATTGGCTGTAGGTGTCAGAGGTGACCTGGGAAGAGGAAGACGACCGAGCCAACCAATCGATGACGGCAGGGTTGTCGGTGGAGACACGACCGCTGGATGACACCAGGAGCACTGGCCTCTGGCTGCGACTAGTGCTGCCTCGACCCCTTCCTCTGCTGCCACGTCTGCTCGCTCCTGAAACATTGCTTCCTCTGCCACTCCTCTGCGTGTTGTCTGACATACTCTTTAATTCAACGATTCTGTGTCCCTGAGTAATGATTCTGTGTCCCTGAGTAACAATTCTGTGTCTGTCCCTGAGTAACAATTCTGTGTCCCTCAGTAACAATTCTGTGTCCCTCAGTAACAATTCTGTGTCTGTCCCTGAGTAACAATTCTGTGTCCCTCAGTAACAATTCTGTATCCCTCAGTAACAATTCTGTGTCTGTCCCTGAGTAACAATTCTGTGTCCCTGAGTAACAGTTCTGTGTCCCTGAGTAACAATTCTGTGTCCCTGAGTAACAGTTCTGTGTCCCTGAGTAACAATTCTGTGTCCCTGAGTAACAGTTCTGTGTCCCTGAGTAACAATTCTGTGTCCCTGAGTAACAATTCTGTGTCCATCAGTAACAATTCTGTGTCCCTCAGTAACAATTCTGTGTCCCTCAGTAACAATTCTGTGTTTGTCCCTGAGTAACAATTCTGTGTCCCTCAGTAACAATTCTGTGTCCCTCAGTAACAATTCTGTGTCCCTCAGTAACAATTCTGTGTCTGTCCCTGAGTAACAATTCTGTGTCCCTGAGTAACAGTTCTGTGTCCCTGAGTAACAATTCTGTGTCCCTGAGTAACAGTTCTGTGTCCCTGAGTAACAATTCTGTGTCCCTGAGTAACAATTCTGTGTCCCTCAGTAACAATTCTGTGTCTGTCCCTGAGTAACAATTCTGTGTCCCTTAGTAACAGTTCTGTGTCCCTGAGTAACAGTTCTGTGTCCCTGAGTAACAATTCTGTGTCCCTGAGTAACAATTCTGTGTCCCTCAGTAACAATTCTGTGTCTGTCCCTGAGTAACAATTCTGTGTCCCTTAGTAACAGTTCTGTGTCCCTGAGTAACAATTCTGTGTCCCTGAGTAACAATTCTGTGTCCCTCAGTAACAATTCTGTGTCCCTCAGTAACAATTCTGTGTCCCTGAGTAACAATTCTGTGTCTGTCCCTGAGTAACAATTCTGTGTCCCTCAGTAACAATTCTGTGTCCCTCAGTAACAATTCTGTGTCCCTCAGTAACAATTCTGTGTCTGTCCCTGAGTAACAATTCTGTGTCCCTCAGTAACAGTTCTGTGTCCCTGAGTAACAGTTCTGTGTCCCTGAGTAACAATTCTGTGTCCCTGAGTAACAATTCTGTGTCCCTCAGTAACAATTCTGTGTCCCTCAGTAACAATTCTGTGTCCCTCAGTAACAATTCTGTGTCTTTCCCTGAGTAACAATTCTGTGTCCCTCAGTAACAATTCTGTGTCCCTCAGTAACAATTCTGTGTCTGTCCCTGAGTAACAATTCTGTGTCCCTCAGTAACAATTCTGTGTCCCTGAGTAACAGTTCTGTGTCCCTCAGTAACAATTCTGTGTCCCTCAGTAACAATTCTGTGTCCCTGAGTAACAATTCTGTGTCCCTCAGTAACAATTCTGTGTCCCTCAGTAACAATTCTGTGTCCCTCAGTAACAATTCTGTGTCTGTCCCTGAGTAACAATTCTGTGTCCCTCAGTAACAATTCTGTGTCTGTCCCTGAGTAACAATTCTTTGTCCCTCAGTAACAATTCTGTGTCTGTCCCTGAGTAACAATTCTGTGTCCCTGAGTAACAGTTCTGTGTCCCTGAGTAACAATTCTGTGTCCCTGAGTAACAGTTCTGTGTCCCTGAGTAACAATTCTGTGTCCCTCAGTAACAATTCTGTGTCCCTCAGTAACAATTCTGTGTCTGTCCCTGAGTAACAATTCTGTGTCCCTGAGTAACAGTTCTGTGTCCCTGAGTAACAATTCTGTGTCCCTGAGTAACAATTCTGTGTCCCTAAGTAACGATTCTGTGGCCCTAAAGTCTCTTTGGCCCTAACTCTTTCCCTAATACAGAGAGGTCTGTCTCTCTTGAATGACCGGAGGCTAATGGAGAATTCTAAGATGGCCGCAATTTATAGCTCGACCATTACACAGTGCTGGCTGGCTGGCTGCTGATTGGCTAATGCGATCACATGTCATGAATGAATGCATTATGGGTCAGCGCGCCTTGTCTGCGCGCCTTCCCAGAGATCCCCGCTCCTTCGCCACACATGTCGCCGCCATTTTTGGAAAATTTCGATTCGCGCATCCGAAGTCTGCTAATTTTCGGATTCGGCGCGAATCAAATTTTTCCTAATCTTCGAAACGAATTCCACTTCGCCAAGTTCGATTCGCTCATCTCTACTAACAATATCACAGAAAGCAAGCAAGGAAGGCACTGATGCCAATTCCAACAAGTAGGGAGGAGGCAAGCAAGAAAAAGATTTACAATGCTAAATCTCACAGGCAGGGAAAAGGCTACAGAATAGAATGGAATACTTAATTATCAAGCAGCAGAAAAACCTTTTTGAGGGTTTCTCCTTCCATTTTGCCCAGTAAGAACAAAGTTGCATCAGTCTGGGCAAGCTTGATCATGTTCAGGATCTTTGGGTCCTGTCAATAGTTTAAATGGGACAACAGTGGAATTTCTCTTCTCCTCCTCCACTTTCCCATTTAGTTTTAACTAAAATCCCTCAATGCAAATGGAATCTTCAGGCTCTTTACATGTATATCCAAATGTTGTTGCTAAAGAAGGCCATCCATCCAATATCTGTTCAGTAAAGATTTGGTGTCAAGTTTTCATGATTCTTCATCAAGGAAAAAACAGGAGACCTGGGAATGTTACTTGATTTGAAGGAAATACACAGAAGAATCAATGTTCAAAAGTTTCATATGGATCACTGAAGTCAATCACTCAAGCTATTAAGATGTTGTCCCCAGATCTGGCTGATGAGTATTTACACATTCTACTACATCTACCATTTCACAAATATCTTTGATTTGCTATTCTAGATTTCCACTGTTAGCCTGCCTGCCTGCCTTTTGGCCTTTACTGTAAATCCCCTAGGACATTATCCAAAAGATTACTCCAAGTCATTGTCATCTTGAAGTGAAAATGTTTTTGTTTTTTTTTAAGTTTTATTAGGTTTTTCAGACAATACAGTGTCAGAAATATAAGTTGAGTAATATCTTGAGTTACATTCAGACAGATGACCTTCATTTTCTTACAGTGGTAAACAAACAAATGAACTGCAGATAGATCTGCTAAATACCATTATACAAACAGATATCTTATGTTTCTAGATTTGCAGATGCAGTTACATTTGAATGTTTTGAGTTGATATCTAAAAAGACCAAAGGAATACCAATCAAAGCAGAAAAAAGAAAAAAAGAATAAGGGGGTTACAAGTGTACATTACTTGTCAAAGCAATAGCCGGAAATGACTGAAATCAAGAATTGTTTTCAGTGTTCTTTAGGGTTCAAAAGCATTAAAGAACCTCATGCTCCTTTAACCTTACAGCCGAATTCCACCATTTTTTTCACTTCTGCCCAAGCTGTTCCTAATCGCTATGTCATCAATGTTTGGGGACTCAAAAATGTTTTTTTCTAAGTTTTTCTACCTTTTTTGATAGAGAAGAGCTTCACTTTGTTACATGTTTTGTTAGTTGGGTTACATATTTTGTGTCAGCAAGCGCGACGGAGCACGGATCTGCGCATACGCAGAACGCCAATGCGCCCTAATCCACTGGCGCTAGGACCTGGGTGGCGGCGGCCGCGCATGCACACTCGCATTTGCGGACGCGCGCCTGGCACCAATGACGGCGCAGGGCACCCTATTTAAACCAGCCCTGCACAGACACTAGTTGCCGTATGGTCTAATTATTCTGTTCCTGTGTATCTGCTGATTGACTTGTTGCCGACCCTGCTTGATCCTGACCTCTGCTGACTATCTCCTGCTTTGACCCCTGGCTCGTTTGACCTCTCTCCTGGATATTCCCAATTGATCTGAACTCCTGTTACACAACCCGGCGAGTGACCTGACTACTCTTTGCCTGCTGCCTTGTGTCACGATCGCCGGATTGCTGCCACCAACATGCGACAATCCCACGACCGCGACGTCCAATATGTCATGGACGCGGCGTCAGGCTCCAGACCTTCTCACCAAACTCATGACAGAAGGAATGGCCAATCTAAAACTGCAGTGTGACGTGCGTAACAACGCCACACTCAGCTGCGCCCTGCACAACGATTGTCCAGCTAATGGTCTACAATCTGTGCCTGCAGCCTGAATGCGCTTGTTACTGGGTCGGGTTAATTACTCAACTAACCCTTCACTGCCACCACCCCTTTTTGTACAGAGAAAGGGGAAACTCTCCTTATCAATTAATACACTATAGAGATTGAAATAATTATCTATATAACACAGTCCGCAGGCCCGTTATACAGGGATTAAAACAAACAGTAGCGTCTCTTCAAAGGCAGGGATTCGTAAATTGCAATTAAGAGCTATAGGAACAGTTCAACACTTTCAGAAAGAAAGATTTATTACTAAAAGAGTCAAACAGGTGCAATAAAAGAAATATTTACAAAGAAGATGTAACTAAGATGTATATATATCTATACATGTACAGAAAACAGCATAGCACAGCAAGAGATATCAGAGAGAGGTGAAAGGGTTAAAGTTACTTGCCAATTAAGCCTTAGCCGTAAGCAGATCCAAGTTTCAGAGCAAAGGGTCTCCCTAAGTTACGATGGGATGATAGGAGAACTTTTTAGCTTAGCCTCAGGCCTACAGCTTTTTTAAAGTCCCCCAGCAGGGGGGTGCCTTTCAGTAACTGGCCAATACTCTGTTTAGGGAGGGATCTCGGGCGGACTCTAATTTAAAACCAATATCTTCATAATCCATGATATGAAACGCAGGGGAAAAACTGACTTGAGGGATTCTGTCACCTTAAGCTGTTAGGTTTTATGAGGTTACAATCTCTTTCAATTCCTGAGAGAAGCTGCCTTATCTGTTTTATGAGGCGTGAGCCTACACAGGTTCTTGGGTCAGTGCTTCCCAATTCTCTGAGGAACACTGGCCTTATCATGACTTAGGTGAGGAAGGCTACACTTTCACAGACTGCTCGGCACCTAACTAAGGATGCCTTAACCTGCTGTTGACCCATAACCAGCACACACACATCTGTCACTGTGCCTCTCAGGAAGGGAGGGGGAAGGAGAATAAAGGATTGAGGAATACTTCTAATAAAAAAGGGTAACTCCGCGTCCAACTCTGATGGGCAAGTTTGCTACACCTTGCACTACGCTGACCCCACTGTTACCGAACCGGCCCGTCTGACCACGCTCAATCTGCCATCCATCCGTCCTGCACGGATCCGGGTATCACTGCTCAGGCCTTTCTGCCTCTTCACGTCAGGCTCTCTACCTGTATATACCTCTGGCAGATCCCTCTACCACAGGCGGGTGTACTCAGGGGCCGCGACCTGGTCACTGTCTGCTCCAAGTCCATTCCCACCATCAGGAGCCCTGGTGAACAAGCAGACTGAGGCTTAGACTCCGCGCTCTGGGGAATCCTGTCCTGTGGAGTGCTAGAGGTACCGCCAGGCAGTGTCTGACAGAACCATACGGCCATGACGGAGCCTGGAAGAGGACCATCCCCACTGGAGGACATCTGTCAACATCTGGCGGCACTAACCCAAGCTGTCAAAAAGCTACAGGAGGGGTACACACACCTCGAGAACCGTATCCAGACGTTAGCCGCACCAGCCACTCCGTCCCAGAGCTCGGTTACTCCTTCTGCAGCCGGAGATCCTTCAGAACCTCCCGCCTGAGCAGTAGTCTCGTTGCCTCCACTGGAACCCCACGTACCATTGCCGGAACGTTTCAGCGGGGATCGAGCTAAATTTAGGGCCTTTCGGAATGCGTGCCAGCTGTATTTTAGCCTGCAGCCACGGACATTTTCTACTGAATCGGTGAAGGTGGGGTTCATCGTCTCACTACTCCAGGATGGGCCCCAGGGCTGAGCTCATTGACTAATGGAGACCCACGATCCCCATCTGGAGACCATGACAGACTTCTTTAATGCGATGGCAGTCCTATACGATGACCCGCAGCAGGCAGCATCCACAGAAACAGCCCTGTACTCTCTCAGACAGGGCCGCCGGGCAGCGGAGGAGTATGCTTTAGAGTTCAGATACTGGATGGGGGACACCCAGTGGAATGATGCCGCGGTATGCCACCAGTTTCGCATGGGCTTGTCCAAGTCCTTGAAGGATGAGTTAGCCAGGGTGGGCCTACCTGACTCTTTGGAGAATCTCATCACCCTGGCCATCCAGATTGACCGCAGACTGCGGGAGCGCAGATTAGAGAGGTCCAACCAGGGTCAGAGACCCACGTGGG
Source organism: Staurois parvus (assembly GCF_062004578.1). Lineage (NCBI taxonomy): Eukaryota > Metazoa > Chordata > Amphibia > Anura > Ranidae > Staurois > Staurois parvus. Next base: position 5,147,550 of record NW_028319936.1, on the reverse strand, counting down.
TACTTCCCCATGCTCCAGTCCAATCTCTGCCAGGAGGAAGCCGGAACTTGGAGTCTGATGACATGCCAGAACCTATGCAGCTCGGATTGGCACGACCATCATTGTCAGTCGAGGAACACCAGAGGCAACGTATGAATAACCTCTGTCTCTATTGCGGGGAAGCGGGTCATGTGGTGCGTTCTTGCCCAGCGAAACTGGGTAAGTGTGCTTCCGTTTTTTCTGCTGTATCCTCTAAATGTTCTAACCATTCCAATTACTTAGCCATACCCGTTTCTTTCCAGCTTCCAGGAAGAACCGTGTCAGCGACAGCAATCGTTGACTCCGGGGCATGTACTTGCTTTGTTGATATAGATTTTGCCACTCAACAGAAGATTCCCCTCCAGACAAGGGAATGTGGGCTTAACATCTTTTTGGCTGATGCGTCACGTATTAAGTCGGGGTTAGTGGACCGGGAGACCCCACCTATCTGTACTACGGTGGCTAACCACCATCGGGAGTTCCTCCGTCTGGATGCCATTGCATCCCCTCTATTCCCAGTTATTCTGGGGCTCCCTTGGTTGCAGGCACACAATCCCCAGATTGATTGGGAAACTGGGTCCATCCAGTTCCTATCACCTTATTGCCAGGAACATTGTCACGCCCCGACTTCCTCGGCTCCCTAGTCTCTCCTATGTATTGACGGAGATGCCGAGCTAATCCAAGTCATCCCCCCGGCCTACCACGATTACCTAGACGTATTTAGTAAACGAGGGGCAGACATTCTTCCTCCACACTGAACCTACGACTGTCCCATCGACCTCCTACCCGGATCTGAGATCCTTTCGGACAGATATTCCCCCCTATCTGAGCAGGAACTGGGGGTACTCAAGGAGTACATTGATGATAACCTCCAGAAGGGGTTCATCCGCCCCTCCACATCACCAGCCGGAGCTGGAATCTTTTTTGTTTAGAAAAAGGACAAGTCCCTAAGGCCCTGTATTGATTATCTTGACTTAAATAAGATTACAATAAAGAATCGTTACCCACTTCCTTTGGTTCCAGAACTATTCCAAAGGTTAAAGACAGCAGCAGTGTTTACTAATTGGATTTGAGGGGCGCGTATAACCTGGTCCACATAAGGGAGGGGGACGAGTGGAAGACCGCATTTCATACTAGATTTGGGCACTTTGAGTACCTTGTTATGCCCTTCGGACTTTGCAATGCCCCAGCCACATTTCAACATTTTATAAATGATGTATTTAGAGACTATCTAGACATCTTCGTGGTTATTTACTTAGACGATATCTTGATCTTCTCCTCGTCTTTGGAAACCCATGGGGGTCATGTCAAAAGTGTGTTGGAACGTCTACGCCAACACGGGTTGTATACTAAAGCTGAAAAATGCAGCTTCGAGCAGCACAGCATTGCATTCTTGGAGCTGATCATCTCCACCACGGGGGTTGCGATGGATCCCCAGAAGGTCTCGGCAATTTTAGAATGGCCAGCACCGATGGACAAGAAGGGCGTGCAACGCTTCATAGGGTTTGCAAACTTCTACAGGAAGTTCATCAAGAACTTTTCAGGTCTCGTGTCTCCCATTACCCAGCTCACCAAGCAGGGGGCCCGTTTCCAGTGGTCACCCGAAGCTCAAGCAGCATTTGAGGCCCTGAAGGAGCTGTTTACTACTGCCCCTATTCTTAGTCACCCTGATTCCTCTCTACTATATATTCTGGAAGTCGATGCTTCTGAGAACGCAGTAGGGGCCATCCTGTCCCAGAGAAAAGGCACCAAAGAGCTCATGCACCCAGTGGCATTCTTTTCAAGAAAACTCACGTCAGCAGAAAGGAATTATGACATTGGGGACCAGAAACTCTTGGCTATTAAAACGGCACTGGAAGAGTGGAGGTATCTGCTGGAGGGGCCACACATCCAATCTTGATCTTCACAGAACACAAGAACCTGGAGTACTTGAGGACAGCCAAACACCTGAGACCACGCCAAGCGAGATGGGCACTTTTCTTTTCTCGATTTGTGTTCCACATTACATATCGACCTGGGTCCAAGAATACAAAGCCTGACGCTCTCTCGCGCATGTTTGAGGATCCAGAAGAGGTCCCCAAACCAGACACTATCCTATCCACTGGAAACTTTCTCACCCTCCAAACCGAGCTACGCTCTAGGCTACAGACTGCATCCTTAGGAATGCCAAGCCTACCCAGGGTTTCCCTACAGAGCAAGGAAGGTCTCTTTTGGAAAGAAGGGCAAATTTGGTACCCAAGGAGGTCCGAACCTTAGTCCTGCGGCACTGCCATGACCATCCACTGGCAGGCCATTTTGGAATTGCAAAGACCCTAGAATTACTCCAGCGTACGTCCTGGTGGCCAAGCAATGGCTAAGGATTGTGAGCTGTACGTAAAGACCTGCGCCACGTGTCAAAGGAATAAGCCCACCAGAAGCAAAGCCTGGGGTTTATTACGACCATTGCCTATACCTGACCGGCCGTGGCAGATGATCTTTGTAGATTTTATAGTGAAGCTCCCACCGTGTCAAGACCACTCAACAATTTTTGTAATTGTGGATCGCCTGTCAAAAATGGCCCATTTCCTGCCGTTAAAAAACATGCCCTCGGCTCTGGAAATGGCACACATTTTTGTGAAAGAGGTGGTAAGGCTTCATGGAATTCCAGAAAACATTGTCTCAGACCGGGGGGTCCAGTTTACATTAAAATTCTGGAGAGCGTTATGCAAGGTTTTGGGAATCAGACTGTCCTTCTCATCCGCCTACCACCCACAGACAAACGGGCAGACGGAAAGGACGAACCAGACGTTGGAGCAGTACCTGAGATGCTATACGTCTTTCCTCCAGGACGACTGGCTGGCGCTCTTGCCATTGGCTGAATTTGCGTACAATAACGCAAATCATTCTGCTACGGGGCAATCCCCATTTTATGCTAATTACGGGTTTCACCCCACGTTTTTACCTGATCTGATTCCTGAAAGCCCGGTTCCTGCTACGCAAAATATGTTGGATTTTTTTTCTGCCAACAACAAAGTGCTTCAAGAAGCTATTGCAAAGGCCCAGGAGGACAGTAAAAGGGCTTTTGACAGGAGAAGAAGAGGTGAACTAAGCTTACTACCGGGGGATCAGGTCTGGCTAGCAACTACTAATTTAAGGATGTCATGTCCCTCGAAAAAACTGGGGCCAAAGTTTATGGGTCCATTCTGGGTGAAACGGAAAATCAACGAAGTGGCATATGAACTTGCACTTCCAGGAACCTTTAAGATTCACCCATTCTTCCACGTGTCGTTACTGAAGCCAGCAATGCCAGATCCCTTCCCTGATTGAAGGTCCAGACCTCCGGAGGCTGTAACCATTAACGAACAAGAGGAATTTGAGGTTGAAGCAATCATAGATTGCAGGAAAAGGGGCTGCCAGACACAGTTTCTGATTAAATGGGAGGGTTATGGTCCTGAGGAGAATTCGTGGGAGCCGGCCCAGAATGTTCACGCCCCTAGACTTGTCCAGGAGTTCTATCATAGCCACCCACGGAGGAGAGATCAGTTAGGCACCCAGAGGATACCCGTAGGGGGCGGGCAATGTCAGCAAGCGCAACGGCGCACGGATCTGCGCATGCGCAGAACGCCAATGCGCCCTAATCCGCTGGCGCTAGGACCTGGGCGGCGGCCGCGGCCGCGCATGCGCACTCGCGTTCGCGGCCGCGTGCCTGGCACCAATGATGGCGCAGGGCGCCCTATTTAAACCAGCCCTGCACAGACACTAGTTGCCGTATGGTCTAATTATTCTGTTCCTGTGTATCTGCTGATTGACTTGTTGCCGGCCCTGCTTGATCCTGACCTCTGTTGACTATCTCCTGCTATGACCCCTGGCCCGTTTGACTTCTCTCCTGGATATTCCCTATTGATCTGAACTCCTGTTACCGAACCCGGCGAGTGATCTGACTACTCTTTGCCTGCTGCCTTGTACTACGCTGACTCCACTGTTACCGAACCGGCCTGTCTGACCACGCTCACTCTGCCATCCATCCGTCCTGCACGGATCTGGGTATCACTGCTCAGGCCTTTCCACCTCTTCAGGTCAGGCTCTCTACCTGTATATACCTCTGGCGGATCCCTCTACCACAGGCGGGTGAGTTCAGGGGCCGCGACCTGGTCACTGTCTGCTCCAAGTCCATCCCCACCATCAGAGGCCCTGGTGAACAAGCAGACTTAGGCTTAGACTCCACTCTCTGGGGAATCCTGTCCTGTGGAGTGCTAGAGGTACCGCCAGGCGGTGTCTGACATTTTGTTTGAGTATTACCAGAATGGTTTGAAGTGGGTAGAGAAGGCCTGCAAAACTTACCATTATAATAAGGTGACTTCTGGTCTTTTCCCTATCTTTATTCCTAATATATTATATGTTCCTTTGCAACAGATAGTATAGTGTTTTGTGTCCAAGGACTTTGACATATAGGTGTGATTGGGAGGATTTCACTTTTGCTAAAATCTATACGGAAACGTGATAATTTACCATACTTATTATTATGTGCGGGTTGTGAGGAAAAAAATGATATACTGTTTTCAGATAATGCAGTTCTACTTAATTTTTCACCAATCTGCATGCCAGATTAAATTTTGAGGTATTTTGATAAAGGCTCTATGACTAAATAGTAGTAGAGAGAATGGACTACCTTGGTGTGTTCCTTTCATTAGAATAATTGGTTTCGGTAGGTGGTGTTCATAGTGAGGATTCTTGCTGAGGGGATTCTTGCTGATAAATAGTTTAGATAAACCTGTAAATGTGGACTGAAATACCCACAGCATTCATAAAATAGAATAGCCACCCAAAATCAACAAGTATCATAGGTGTTTCATTACTTAGATAACACCTTGTTGATAGCTCCACATACTAATACACTTGGCTAGGGTGCTCATCTAAATGACCCCCTAGTCTGAGGTCTACGGCAGAGCCCAGAAGAATTGTGGCTTTGCAGTGGGGGTTTCATTTATATTATAACCGATCCCATGATTGAGGAGGGCTGAGCTACTTACCAATCGGTAAGTATACAATTTTCTATCATACTGATGAGAACATCATACTCTGCTGTGTAATCTGACAAAATAACAGATATGCTCTGTGCTTTCATCGACATAGAATGGGCTTTAGAAAGCATTCTATGTTGCATGCAATTATGATGCCTATTAGAGACTGCATATTATCCATGCCATTTCTATAAATGGAACCTTTCATATTAGCAAAATGTGTGTAATTGATATAAGTACTGTTATTTCAAATTTATATTTTGTAACTATAAATAAATGATCCAGTAAAGGAATTAAAAAGCAATAGAACAGTAATTTACTGCCTCAAATCACAGATTCACACTGTATTGTTACTCACAAACTCCAGCAGGAACACTCCAACGTATTTTCTGAAAGCCATAGTGAGTCTTTTGAAAATGTCATTTTTTCACCATAAGTTTATGGAGAATGCAGGAACGAAAATGAAATGAAAATGAAACGGTATTTTTTTTTTCACAAAGTTGACAATGATTAAGATATTTCTAACATGCATCATGGGCATACTTAGAATTACACCCTACAACACATTCTGCTACTCCTCCCAAGTATGGTGATATCACGTGTGAGGTTTTTTTCACATTCTAGCCATATAGAGTGGTCCAATATCCAGGGAGTTTAATTAATTATTTAAAATCTAATTTCCTGACTACCTATCATATTTTTGAAGACCCTGGAGCATCAGGACAGTAGAAACACCCACAAAATGACCACATTCCTGTACCCAGGAATGTCATGTCCACTTGTGACCAATCACAGAGATCATCACAGTAGCAAGCAAAGTATCATGAATGACAGCTTTGCTTACTATTGCAAGTGGTCCGGTATCGTGATCAGTAAATGGCTGCGTCTGGTTGACACATCAGGTTTCAGATAGCACCACTGCACGCCCCAGGAGGCACAAGACTCTGTACTAAGAGGATGTATGGTTACGTCCTGGGGGAACTAGAGAGCACCCGCCAAGCTGTTTAAGTACATTAGCAGGGCGGGGAGTGGTTAACAGTTATGCTTATTATTTTATAAATAAAGTTTTTTTTAATAAAGGTGATTGCATACTTTATATTTTGGAGCATATTCTAGGCTGTCTAATGAGAAAGCCCAGCACTAGATTTGTACTTGAGTACTCTTTTAGACTAAATATCCAGATAGCATTGTCTCTATTTGGAGAGAAGCAGAGGGGGTATCTTTCCTTCAGTCATTTAACTATATGTGTTAACTGAGATTCTGCTAGTCCATATTTACAGCACTGCAATAAACCAGGTAACTGAAACCATGGAGTATCAGGTTTACACTCAATGCCAGCTACCTGTAAAGGGTAAACATAAAACAATTATGTACTACATTCCAAATTAAAAAATCAACACAATGTTGCATTTCCCTCCTGAACATATCTCATATAGAAAATATATTGAAAACACTATTCGTCCCCTTGAAGAGTTTATTCTCAGATGATTGGAACTATGCAATTAGAATATTTATACTCACTAGTGTCAGGAATACCACAACTAGTGTCACACCCGCCTAGATAGGTTGTTACATGATAGGAACATTTAGTTTTTGGTTGGGTGGTAATCAGCCCAGTTTTGATTTGTATAGCCGTGCACTTGGTTTCTCCTCAAGCCACTGGGCATGATGGGTAAGGTATAAATATTTTGGGAGGCCATGTGCCTGCTTTCTTGTCTCAGGCTGAGTCCTAAGAAGTTTCTGCTGGACTATCTATGCTGCTAGGCCCAGAAGCGTGTTTGGGGCCTAGCATGTGCTGGGTGTACAGACCTATACATCTGGCCTGGGAGATTCACCAGCTAAGAAAGCTGCCATCTCTGCTGCTGATCTATATTGATGCTCATCAGGGTCCCAGCTAAGGCAGAACCAGCGAGGGGCATACCTGCAGCTACAAAGACACCCCTGAGACTTCACCCTTGAGGCTTCAGTCTACTAACACTTCACTAGAAGGCAACAGGAAGCTAAGTCTGATCAGCTATTTAGTAGTCTCTTGTGTAAAATTCTGTCTGCTCATCTGGTGGTCGTTAGTGCTTTAAGGATATAAGAGCCAATAGATTGAAGTATCCCATGCCCCTTAACCCTCTTCAGTTACATTTTTCATTAAACCATTTAATTTCATTCAGCATTAAAACCTAAAAAGACATCCCCTAGACTGGTTAATGGGTCAGTGTGCATGGAGTTGCAATTGTTTGTGTGCTGGCAGTCTCTGCACAATCAGGAAATTTCTGTCATTTTTTGCTGGCTGATAGCTAAAAAGAATGAGAAATTTGAGTGGAGAGTGAAAAAGTTTTACTTTTGACTGCTGGTGATTGCTGATGCTTGCAGTTGTTTTATTTTCTTCTTTGGGTCTTGCTTAAAGCTTTTACTTTTTTAAATCACTTTCTATGTCCCTTTTTAAATAGCATTTTTTTTCCTTTTCTTGTCTTCCTTCAGTCTGCTAATTAAGGGGAGGGGTTATTTGGTCACAGGTGATACAGGTACTATATAACATGCTGTAGAGCTCACTCTGAGCTTGCTAATTTTTGAGCTTGCCTGTATTTTGCTTGCTGGACCGTTGATTAAGTGGACATTTGAAAAGTGGAGTTAAAAAACCCGGAGTTGGAAACAGGAGATTATAGCAGGAGTCTACTAACCTGTAAGTGGCAACTGATATTTCCTATTAATATTGTAACTGGGATAATGTGTGCTAGCAGGGTGGAAGGTTTTGTGCAGTGCTGTTTGCTGCATGTATGCAGCAATGGAGCAACAGTTCCAGGATGGATACCGCTGTGACAGATGTGAACGGGTTGCCCTTCTGGAAACTAGAGATCTGGAGGAGCAAGTTACAACACTGGACAGAACCAGCAACCTTAAAAGTGGACTTCTGCTCTCTGAGCAGGTAGCTAATGGGATTGATGTGGAGGGCAAAGGGGCTAATCAGGATTATCAGGTAGGAAGATGGGTTACTGTAACGAGAGGGAGTGGTAGGGGCTCACAAAAAAGGAAGGCCGGCCCTGGGTTTATGCACTCACACAGATTTGCCAAGTTTGGTGAAGATGTGGGGGTGGCAAGCTCAGGGGTAGCAGCCCTGGATGTCACTGCTGTCCCTAACAGCCAGGAGGGCAGACCATCTGGGAGGGGTGGTGAGGTTAGTGCAGGAAGGCCTATACAGCTGGTGGTAGTAGGGCATTCTATAATCAGAAGGACTGATAGAATAATTTGTCACCAGGGTCGCCTCAACCGAATGGTTTGCTGTCTCCCTGGTGCCAGGGTTCAGCATGTGGTGGACCAGGTTGATAAATTACTGGGAGGGGCTGGGCATGACCCAGCTGTCTTGGTCCATATTGGAACCAATCGCAGAATACATGGAAGGTGGAGGCTCCTTAAGAATCAATTTAAAGAAATAGGGTGCAAGTTGAAGGGAAGGACCTCCAAGATGATATTCTCTGAACTATTATCTGTGCCATGTGCAACTAAGGAAAGACAGGGGGAGATTAGAGAACTCAATGCATGGCTGAAGACCTGGTGTAAGAGGGAAGGATTTGGGTTTCTAGAGCACTGGGCTGACTTTTAATTGGGGTGCAACCAATATGCTAGAGAAGGTTTGCACCTAAATGGTACTGGGGGAGAGGTTTATGGGAAGGCTGGAGGAGTATTTAAACTAGGATCGTGGGTGGGAGGGAGAATTAGATTATAACAGGGTAGCTGTCAGGAATGGACTCAGCACTGGTGGTGGGACTCACCTGCCGTGTGGGCTGCAGTACCAGGGCTGACCAGCGGGTGCTCTCAGCAGCCAGAAGCTCACTCCTGCAGTCAGCCAACACCTGGGGCTGATTGCAGGAAGTGTATTTAAGGAATGACCAGGCCTGTGATCAGGGCCTTGGTGTATGTTTCCCATGAGCCCCTGTACCTGGTATCCTGTGTTCCTGCCTATCTGCCTAGTTGCTGACCCTGCTTTGATCCTGACCTCTGCTGACCGGCTCCTGTTGAACTCCTGGCTTGCCTGACCATCCTTCTGCCTGATCCTCTGTACCGCGCTGCCCGTGAGTTACTGAACCCGGCTTGTGACCCTGACTATTCTCTGCCTGCTCCTCTGGTACCTCGCTGCCCGCACGTTGCTGACCTGGCCTGCCTGACTACGCCTGACGCTACCCAGACGATCCATCCATCCCGCACGGATCCAGCCACTACTGTGCAAACCTGCCAGCCCCTTCACATCAGGCTTCCCCCTGGTACATACCCTCGGCGGACCCCTCTACCACAGTTGGGTGCACTAAGGGGCCGCGACCTTGTCTCAGTCCTGCGCCAAGTCCATCCCCACCATCAGGGGCTCTGGTGAAAAGGCAGACTGGGGCTTAGACTCCGCGCCCTGGGGAATCCTGTTCTGTGGGTCACTAGAGATCCCACCAGGCAGTGCCTGACAGTACCTTACAGCCCAACTGACCATTCCACCTCTCCAGCCCTGACTACGCCTGTGTTCCTGAAGCCTGCTACTTCCCTGTGTCAGTCCACACATTTCTGGTCATACCTGGATCCCTAACAGTAGCAGGGGCAGACTGACCATTCGAGCACTAGGGCACTGCCTGAGGGCCCGGGGTCAGTAGGGGGCCCCATGAGATGCCCCTGGTACCTTTCATTGGCTTTTTCATAGGCTTTTTTGAGTGTGAGCGAGGACACAGGGGCCCCATGATCCACTATTGCCCGGGGGCCCCATGAGTTGTCAGTCCGCCCCTGCAGGGTAGACAGATCAGACAGGGGTCAGTACTTATTGGTGGGTAGAATGGTGAAAAAAGGGGGGAAGGTTATGGCAGATAAGAAGGTTCCCATGTTACAAACAACCATTGGAATTGCTACCATTTGTACAAAAATAAAAAAAAAGCTAAATACATGTGCAAAAGGTGTCAATGAATTAAAGTGTTTGTTCACCAGAAGTCAGCCAAGCAAAATAGGTGAATCTTCATTCTTCACATGACTGGGCCATTAATATTCTTACCTATGTTCTCTTTCAGAGAGACAGGGTAAATAGGAAAGGTGGTGTCTGTCTCTATGTGAGAAGTGATCTCAGAGCGAGTGTGAAAGAGGACCTAGTTGATGGAGAGTGTGATGAGACTGAAGTATTATGGGTGGAACTGCACATGGGGGTGCATACTACAAAGGTAATCATTGTAGTTTGTTATAGGCCTCCCAGTGTTAATGAGGAGGTGGAGACTCGGCTCCTTGCACAGATTAAAAGGGCTGGGACACTGATAATAATGGGGGATTTTTACTACCCAGAAATTGACTGGAGTAATGGTACTGCAGGAACAGTTAAAGGCAAACATTTTATGGTAGAGTTCATAGAGGCCCCAACTAGGAATGATGCTCTGCTGGACCTGGTAATCTCAAACCATGCAGAGCTTATTACAAATGTCCATATAAAAGAACATCTGGGTAACAGTGACCATAACATGATTTAATTTATTGTTAGCTGTAAAGAGCAAGCACATATGGGAAAAATAAAAACACTCAATTTTAAGAGAGCTAATTTTCTAAGGCTTAGAGCTACTCTCCAAGACTTAGACTGGAAGGGAATATTGGCATCAATGAACACAACACAGAAATGGGAGTTCTTCAAAAAGACTGTATTTGAACACATTGCAAAATATATTCCCATGGGCAACATGTTTAAAAGGCTAAAAATCAAACCTATGTGGCTGTAAAGCCTATGAAATGTGCTGGCCTTGGACCCTTTGTTTCTTGGGTAATTTTTACAATAAAGCATTGTTGCCCAAATGCCAGGAGCATGAGAGGTGACTGATGTCATTTCTCTAAGCCAAAGGAACAGACTCACAAGATATTCTGCTTAGAGTAATGTCACATTAGAAGATAGGAACCTGTTAAAAGACATCTACTTGCTTGAGAAGTTAGAAATATTTAAGTTTAGGGTAGATGAGAAGAAGTTTGGGGTAAATGAGAAGAAGTTTAGGGTAGATAAGAAGCTGATCTGAAGCAAAGAGTGACTTTTCAGATAACGACGTGGACTCAATATGGTAGCTGAGTGTGACTCTGTTATCCTCACAGAACCTTGCCCGCCCACTTATGGAAAACTGCCAGAAAAATTATTTAAAAGTTGGGAGCCCAAGCGGAATCAATTGGAGAAGTCCCCTAGTTACCAGAGACTCTGATGCTGAGACTCTTCCCAAGGCTATATGGGCTCATCAATTGGTAACGCTTATGGCTTCCCCGTGACCCCCTGGGCAGTATGGTTCCAATGGGATTTGTTCCTTCACGCTTCCACATAGCTTTGGTAATGTATTAATTCTATGCAGTGATGCTGTCAAATGATGTGTCTATTTCATGCTGTAATGCTCACATTATTATTGGTGTGTGTTATTATGCAGATTGTGATGACTATAAGATATATCCTCCTGTGTCATGTGATAATAAAAGAAGAGGTTTTGACAGTGCAAGAATATTGCAGTTGGATTCTGCTATTTCTTCGGAGTGCCGAGTGAATGCTATGATGTGCCAGGGCAGGTATTCATTGGGCAGAGGGTATTTCACATGCGTAGAATATGTAATGGTGTAAATGCTAATTAAAAGTACCTGTATGAGTACATGTTGATTGTGTGCGTGTATATGACTTTAGTTATTGCACCCAGCATTTGCCGCTACAGTGGCTTATGGCCAAAGTTAAAAAAGCTATAGATAGTAAGAAAAGAGCTTCTATTAAATATAAAAATGAAGGAACAATATCATCATTTAAGCATTACAAAGAATATAACAGAATATGCAAAAAGGAAATAAAGGCCGCAAAAATTGAAAATGAGCGACAGCTTGCAAAAGATAGCAGGACCAACCCCAAAAGATTATTCAAATGTATTAATTGTGAAAAGGTCCCGTTCGAGCATGTAGGCCCTTTACAAAATAATCTAGAATGGGTGACTGGGTACAAAGAGAAGGTAAATTTATTAAATACCTTCTTCAGCTCTGTGTATATAAAGGAGCATGGGGGAGCTCTCGTCCATAATGGGCATGGTATTAACACAGCTCCAGATGATCCACATTGGTTCACAATTGATATGATCCAAAAATATTTAGACAGAATAAAGATGAATAAAGCACCTGGACTGGATGGCATAAACCCACAGGTCCTTCAAGAATTAAACTCTGTCATTTAAAAGCCATTGTTTCTAATTTTTAGGGACTCTGTAATGACTGGAATAGTACCACTGGACTGGTGTAAGGCCACTGTGGTGCCAATATTTTAAAAGGGGTCAAAATCTTTACCAAGTAATTATAGACATGTTCGTTTAACTTCTATAGTTGGGAACATACTGGAGAGTTTAATAAAAGACCACATAGATGAGTTCTTGCTGGAAAAAAATATTTTTAGCAACAGACACTATGGATTCATGAAAGACAGAAGTTGTCAAAAAAAATCTGATTTATTTTCATGAGGAGGTGAGCAAAACCTTGGACAGAGAGGTGGCAATCGATGTGGTATACTTGGATTTTGCAAAAGCGTTTGACACAGTTCCCCATACATGGCTAATGTGTAAGGTAAAGTCTACAAGATTGGAAAATGTAAATGGATAGAAAACTGGCTAAAAGATCGTATTCAAAGAGTAGTTATTAATGATTCATACTCTGAATGGTCTAGGGTTGCCAGTGCTGTACCCCAAGGTTCAGTGTTGGGACCCTTACTTTTTAATATATTCATAAACGATATAGGGTCTAGGATTAAAAATACCATTTCAGTCTTTGCAGATAACACCAAGCTGTGCAGTGGAATAACGTCTTTTCAGAATGTCTTCAACTTACAAGCTGACCTCAATGCACTGTTTAATTGGGCAACTATGTGGCAAATGAGATTTAATGTTGATAAATGTAAGGTTATGCACTTTGGGGCTAAGATTATGCATGCATCATACATACTATGGAGAGTACAACTGGGGGAATCAATGGTGGAGAAGGACCTGGGAGTTCTGGTAGATCACAAGCTTAATAATGGCATGCAATGACAAACTGCGGTTTCTAAAGCGAGCAAAATCCTCTCTTGTATTAAAAGAGGTATAGACTCCAGAGAGAGAGAGAGAGAGAGAGATACCATTTTAACCCTGTACAAATCATTAGTAAAACCTCATCTGGAATATGCAGTTAAGTTTTGGACACCAATTCACAAAAAGAACATTGGGGAACTAATATGAGGAAAGATTAGAGAAACTTAATTTATTCTCTCTTGAGAAGAGGAGATTAAGGGGGGATATGATCAACATGTATAAATACATCAGTGGTTCATATAGTGAACTCGGTGTAGAGCTATTCACCCTGAGGTCATCACAGAGGACAAGGGGGCACTCTTTACGCCTGGAGGAAAAGAAATTTAATCTCCAAACACGGAAAGGTTTCTTCACAGTGAGAGCTGTGAAAATGTGGAATAGACTCCCTCAAGAGTTGGTTCTGGCCAGCTCAGTAGATTGCTTTAAAAAAGGCCTGAATTCTTTCTTAGATACACAGAATATAACTGGAAACTAACATTGATAGGTAAAGTTGATCCAGGGAATATCCGATTGCCTCTTGGGGGAACAGGAAGGAATTTTTTTCCCCTGCAGGAGCCAATTGGATCATGCTTTACTGGGTTTTTTTTTTGCATTCCTCTGCAACAACTGTGGATATAAGATTATGATTTTTTTTTCTCGTTAAAGGGTTAAACTGGATGGACTTTTGTCTTTTTTTTCAGCCAGACTAACTATGTAATTATGAAAGGAAAAGAACCTTAGTCAACATCACCATCCATGTTACTGTTATTAGGAGAGGTGCAGTGACTATGCTTTTATTATGTTTACTTATCTTCAGTTAGCACTCCTTGTGGGAGTACTGCTACACTGGTTTAAACTAGCTCACTTACACAACCTAGAGTAAAGGTGGGGCTGTTGGCAATATAAACCAACTGGGTTTCCTTTTTATTCTCTTGACTGAAACAGGGATATCACTGATAACCCTGACAGCTTATTTTTGTGCAACAGTATAATAAATCACATGGAGTCTTATTTTCAGGAGAAAAATATTCTGTATTTTCCAGAGGCACCTCAAACATTCATTTTATATTCCAAGCTTATTGGTGATGAGCAACAAAAAATTGTTATTTAAGTTCAGTAGTGAATATGCTTTTTTTTCTTTGTAAGTATACAAAGCAGAAGCCATCTAGACTCCGCGGTGAAGGCATGGAAGTCAGCTGCGCAGAGCCCAACAAAAAAATTGGCATGACAGTGCAACTTAAACCTTTAGTAGAAATAATTGGATGCAATAGTACCACAGACAAGGATGGATCAATGCAGCCAACAGTAAAATAAAAACACACACATGCAGCCATCCAACCATCACACACACCAAAATATCCAGCCAAGGTTATTATACTATAGTAAATTTTTTTGGACAAGTATGGCTTTTGGAAATAAGTTTATATAAAGGTATCGATCAGGCAATGCGGGTGAAGATGGATCTTTCCACTGCAACAAAAGTTCTTTTTTAGCATAAAAAAGATCAAACTAAACATAATACGGTTACAAGTAAGAGGAACATACGTATCAAGTACACCCAGTAGGCCAACCTCTGTAATCCTGGGAGCTTGCAAACTGAGCTGAGTTGCCAACATATCAAACAATTCAGCCTGAAAAAAGAGTAATCTATAACAGGACAAAAACGTGCAAAACATTAGCACAAACTTCACCACATCTAGGACAACAGGCTTGATCTGTCAACCCCATTCAATTCAAATTAGCTGGAGTGTAATGCAGTTGGTGAATAAATTTGAAATGTATAAACTTATCAGCAGTACTAATAACATCCTGTAAAATGGCTTCAGTAACTTCTTCCCAATTCTTGTCTGTGAGGTCGGGAAGATGAGTATGCCATTTCTCAGGAGGAGGCAAAGGGGTGTGAACCAGCAGATTGCAATACATTGTAAAAAGTGGTAACCAATTTAGTAATATCAGGATCTGCCATAAGATGTTCCAAAGGGGAAGCAACAAAATCCACTCCCAGCAGCCAAAATTGAGCCTGCACAGCATGACGTAAAAGGTATTTAAAAAAGAATTTGTAAGACACTCCAGTCTGTTCCTAAAGAAATCAAAGGAGATGAAGATACCACGCACATACACTTGAGAAACATACATAACCCCCTTGGGTATCCACCAGGGTGTATCTGTGTGATGGTAGAGTTCTTTAAAGTTGGAATTCGCCACAGTGGCGAATTCGGGGTGACAAAGGCCTTACCCCAGATAGAAGCTTTTAATTTGTGAACCAGGCTAAGGAACATACATCTAGAGGAGAAAATTTCTGCCAAAGAAAGGGTACCTGGCAATGAACCTGGTCCCTGAGCCACCTAGAGGTATCCCAAAGAGCTGACAAGTGGGTGATGGAGGGATCTGGAGTACTCAGGTGAAACCAGTTTTAAATGTAGGTCAACTGAGAGGGTATAAAAAAATGATAGAAATTAGGACAGGCCAGGCCACCAGAGAGGCCGTAGCAAATCGTGGATGGCAATTACTCCAGATAAATGAAGATATAAGGGAATCAATACATCAAAACAGACATTTGGGGGAAAGATGGGTGAAGCACAAAAGGTGTAAAGAAGCTTATGGAGAGAAATCATCTTTACTATATTTATATGCCCAATAAGATTAAGGGGTAGGGATCATCATGCACAGAGCTCCTCTTCCATGTTGGTCAGTACAGGGGAAATATTAAGGGATATGTACTCAGTGAAACTTGTGGTAACATTAATCCCCGTGTATTTAAACATAGAAGACACCTGTACCTTAGAGGATTGTACATACTTGTTGGAAAGGGGAGGGCTTAGGGGGAGTGCTACAGATTTCATCTCATCCAACCTGATGACTCGAGACCACTCCAAAATCCTCCACCACCTGCAGAAGCCCTTGGAAGGAAAATTCAGTACCATTTAGATAAATCAAGGTGTCATCAACATAAAGTGAATTTTCTCCTCCAGTGCACTCCAACAGATGCCACCAACTGCCGGGGTCATTCTAATGGAAATAGGCAACATTTCAATGACCAAAGTGAATAGGAGAGGTGAAAGTAGTGAATATTCTTGTCTGGGTTAATAGAACTAAATATGTTTTTCATAACCTTGCTGAAATTGAGGACATGGTTTGTCGAAAAGCCTGCCATGCACTGAAAGTGCAGTCTACAGTATGTGAAAGGTCTGCTGCTATCCAGCCATGTTCCTTAAACATGTCCACATTTGTTCATGCTTGCAGCATGC
Organism: Staurois parvus; assembly: GCF_062004578.1. NCBI lineage: Eukaryota > Metazoa > Chordata > Amphibia > Anura > Ranidae > Staurois > Staurois parvus. The sequence continues at coordinate 5,131,245 of NW_028319936.1, read as the reverse complement.
TACAGACTGCCGTAAATCTTTTTCTTGGTGCCCTGAGCAACCTTAGCAAAACCCCTAATGAAGATATTGTATTACCTCAGGTTTCCCAGGGCAGTCATCATGATCCCTAATAAGGTGGATAAAATGGCAGGGGTCAATAGGTGCTTAATAAATGATGGAAGTTTGATGACAATTAATATTTTGAGGCCTCTGTACAATTACAGTTAGGATGCCAACGCCTGGACCCAAAGCCCGTTGAAGAATTGGATTGGGTGAGTACAGCGCTGGATCCCTGGACAGGTAAGTGTCCTTATATTAAAAGTTAGCAGCTACAGTATTTGTAGCTGCTGACTTTTAATTTTTTTGGGGGAGAAGTTCCTCTTTAAGGTAAATGAAACCTAGAGTAAGGTTTTAATGTGCAGCCAGTTGGGAAATCAAGACAAAAGGCTGGATAAACGGAGTTACTAATTACAATTAAAACAGTAAACATAACTAGATTTTAGCTGTGTATTCAGCTATTTGCCTGGATCTTCCTTTTAAAATCTGACAGCACTTTTAGGTCTCTAGCACATGGTGTGATGATAATGCAGACCGGGCACCCCAAGAGGGCAGGCAGCCATGTTGTTCAGAAGTCCTAAGTCAGCCATGACATAGAGGTGAAACTCGAAAAATTAGAATATCGTGCAACAGTTCATTTATTTCAGTAATGCAACTTAAAAGGTGAAACTAATATATGAGATAGACTCATTACATGCAAAGCAAGATAGTTCAAGCTGTGATTTGTCATAATTGTGATGATTATGGCTTACAGCTCATGAAAACCCCAAATCCACAATCTCAGAAAATTAGAATATTACATGCAAACAATAAAACAAGGATTGTACATAGAACAATATCGGACCTCTGAAAAGTATAAGCATGCATATGTACTCAGTACTTGGTTTTGGCCCCTTTTGCAGCAATTACTGCCTCAATGCGGCGTGGCATGGAAGCTATCAGCCTGTGGCACTGCTGAGGTGTTGCGGAAGACCAGGATGCTTCAATAGCGGCCTTCAGCTCTTCTGCATTGTTCGGTTTCATGTCTCTCATCTTTCTCTTGGCAATGCCCCATAGATTCTCTATGGGGTTCAGGTCAGGCGAGTTTGCTGGCCAATCAAGCACAGTAATCCCATGGTCATTGAACCAGGTATTGGTGCTTTTGGCAGTGTGGGCAGGTGCCAAGTCCTGCTGGAAAATGAAGTCAGCATCCCCATAAAGCTTGTCTATGGAAGGAAGTATGAAGTGTTCCAAAATCTCCTGGTAGATGGCTGTGTTGACACTGGACTTAATGAAGCACAGTGGACCAACACCAGCAGATGACATGGCTCCCAAAATCAACACAGACTGTGGAAACTTCACACTGGACTCCAAGCATCTTGCAGTGTGTGCCTCTCCATTCTTCCTCCATACTCTGGGTCCTTGGTTTCCAAATGAGATGCAAAAGTTGCTCTCATCAGAAAAGAGGACTTTGGACTACTGAGCAACAGACCAGGTCTGTTTTTCTTTAGCCCAGGTAAGATGCTTCTGACATTGTTTGTTGTTCAGGAGCGGCTTGACAAGAGGAATACGACATTTGAAGCCCATGTCCAGGATCCGTCTGTGTGTGGTGGCTCTTGATGCACTGACTCCAGCCTCAGTCCACTCCTTGTGAAAGTCCCCAACACTTTTGAATGGCCTTTTCCTGACAATCCTTTCCAGGCTGCGGTCATCCCTGCTGCTTGTGCACCTTTTTCTTTCACACTTTTCCCTTCCACGTAACTTTCTATTAATGTGATTTGATACAGCACTTTGGGAACATCCAACTTCTTTTGCAATTACCTTTTGAGGCTTTCCCTCCTTATGGAGGGTGTCAATGATGGTTTTCTACACAACTGTCAGGTCAGCAGTCTTTCCCATGATTGTGATTCCTACTGAACCAGACAGAGAGACCATTTAAAGGCTCAGGAACCCTTTGCAGGTATTATGGCTTAATTAGCTGATTAGAGTGGGACACTTTGAGCCGAGAATATTGAACCTTTTCACAATATTCTAAGTTTCTGAGATTGTGAATTTACGGTTTTCATGAGCTGTAAGCCATAATCATCACAATTATGACAAATCACAGCTTGAACTATCTTGCTTTGCATGTAATGAGTCTATCTCATGTATTAGTTTCACCTTTTAGGTTGCATTACTGAAATAAATGAACTTTTGTACAATATTCTAATTTTTTGAGTTTCACCTGTATAGCAGCTGCGACTCCCCTCAGAACTAGCTATAATCCCAAGAGTACATCTCCTTTGTCATTTAACTTGAGTATACAAGAGTAAATGTCCCTCAGAGCATTCTGACAAAATGTCCAGTCAGTGTCCCTGCTACCGCACTGCTCAGTTTCAGTACAGCAGAAGCAATCAGACATGAACGGCTGCCGATAAGGTGGTACAGCAGCCAGCACCCCCCAGCCCCATCAGTTTAGGCAGGCATGAAACTTGCTAGCTCCTGGCTCTTACCCCCCATCTTCTGCTTAATATAAATGCACATAGATACTGGTAACTGACAGTTCATAGCCAAAGGAACTCTTGAAACTCCTCATATGACCCAGCTGAGGGAAGATCAGGAAGGCAGAGGTTGTCCTGCCTCTGTGCTGTGCTAAATCTGAGGTCTAGTAAGTGGATCTGTTTCGGGGGTGAGAATTCCAGCCTTGGGAAATTTCTTGTGGTGGGGAGTTAAGGAAAGGGGGGGTTGTATACTTTTGGAGCGATAGGGAGATTCTTGTGGAGAAGTTTACAGAGGGGTTATTAAAGACAGGGATTTGCTTCTGAGAGAGGAGTTTGTTTGAATGAAGGGAGGTTTTCTTCAGGATTAGGAATCGTTTCTATGTGTGTGTGTGTGTGTGGGGGGGGGCTAAGGGGGATATTATTGCTGTGGGGGATGCACAGCAAAGTCAGTTAACATCCAGTCTTATATCTCATTCACACAACCTAAATGACCATGTTTCGGCACTTATGCTGCAAATACCTAAAGCCAGAATCCCAGGTGTTCCAGTCATAAGCAGCTGCTCAGCATGTACACCTGAGTAATGGGCTGAAGAGAGCCAGGGCTGTCCACGGCTGTAAATACATATCCACATGTATCTGCACATCGAGTGCTTACCAGCAGGTAGGGATACATGTCTGCCCTTGGACTTGATCTTTTTGCATCCAGGGTTGGACATTTGTCCCTAACAGCAGGTGTGCACTGGACATGCGGATACATGTTTACAGCAGTGGACAGCCTTGGCTCTTTTCAGCCCGTCACTCGGGTGTACAGGCTAAGAAGCTGCCAATTATTGGAACTCTTCCAGCTGTAGGTATTTATGGCATACTTGCTGTTCCATGGCCATTTAGGACATATTAATGAGGCTTAAGACTGGATCACAGCCAATATTACTTTTCATACTGAGTAGGTCTTTGAAAAGTCGGCCTGATATATTTTATTTAAAGGATAAGTTAACTAAAAAAAAATTATAAATGCCCATTTTTCGTAGGTATATTTACTAATGTTTATTGAGCTTGTAAAGCATTGCACCAGCGAACATCAGATCACTGGTGCCATGCAGGACTCCGGCAGACTGACAGTGTAAGCTGTCTGCTCTTCCTTCGTATGGGCATGCACTTTTACACTGACAGGAAGACTCAATGAACTACCAGAGCACTCAACAGCACTGTAGTAGTTCATTGAGAACTACAAGCCTACATCTTCATAGAATGTCGGTACTTGTAGTTCATTCTGAAAAACTCTGAAACTCTGCAGTAAGCACCAATTATAACTCCTTTTTAAAACATTTTACATCCTTATAAAGGAGTATGTTGTAACCCCTTAAAACCTCCACTGGCATGCCACAACCACATTCACTGTGTGCTTGCAAGGTGCCCCTATTCAGTTGAATGGATTGTGTTCAGAAAGTGGTTGTCAGGGCTGGGCTCCTGCTACTAAATGAGCAGGTCTTTTCTTTCAGTGCTCAGAGGCTGCTCAGCTGTCGGTTAATTACCAGCCACTCGTTGTCTCCACAGTAACTCACCTGGATTTCATTACCTGTATTATTAGTCCAGCCTACAGCCAGACCTTTTTGCTATTTTAGCAGCTTAGCTCATTTCCTCCTTGCCCTTGTGTGGTCTATGATTTCCAGTGTGTTCCTGCCTGTGTTCTTGTGTACAACTTCAGTATGGCTGACATCTCTTCCGATTCCTGATTTTTGGCTCCTGACTAAGTTGACTTACGGTTTCCTGACCCTGGCTCGCCTGATTACCCGCTCTGGCATCCAAAACCTGGCTTCTGTTTTGACTAAATTCCTGAACTGTGTTATTTTTGCTATTTCATTAATGGTGTGATTTTAACAACACTTTATGTCTCTGCCTGGTTTATGGTTCCTAACATTACACAAAGGCCATGAATTCAGAAGATGCAGGCAATCCACTTGGTTGTAATATTTTTTTCCAGATTGGATGAGCAGGACCACTGCTTGCATCAGTTTGCCATAGCATTACAAATGCTCCTAATCTGAACTGCTCATCTGGATCCTCCTACCCTGGCTGCTCTGGTACAACCAGTGTTGCAATCCATCCCTGCTGCTGCTCCTATCTCGCTTCAGGCAGCCACCTCCAATAATACCACTATAAGAGATATGACTTGCTCTGCTCTGCTTCCCCAGTGGTTTGAGGGTGATCCAGCTCACTGCAGAGGGTTTCTTAACCAGGTTGTAATATATTTTGAGATGCTGCTCCAGGCATTCCCTACAGACAGAAGCAAAGTAGGTTTCATTATTTCTTTGCTTTCTGACAAAGCCTTGGCTTGGGCAAACCCTCTATGGAAGAAACAAAAACTTGTTGTCCAGAATTACCCTGAGTTTGTGGCCTCATTTAAAAGGGTATTTGATATTTCTGCTCACTCCACCTCTGCTGCCAAGTGCCTCATGTCCATTAAACAGAGTACGAAAACTGTAGCCAACTATGCAATTGAATTTGGTACTCTGGCAGCAGAGGTTGGTTGGAACAATGAGGCTCTCATGCCTGCTTTTTCCCATGGCCTCTCTGATAACATTAAAGATGAGATTGCAGATCAAGATATACCTAAAAATCTTGAGGAGTGGAACTTTTTTGCCATTCTCATTGATACCAAACTCTAAGAGAAACCTTACTTTAAGGAGCGCTTGTGGAAGCCTCATGTATGTTTGGGGAGCTTTACATTCCCACCCATGCCTCCCTCACCTCCCATGCCTTTTGGGTCTCAGCCTGGAGGAGATTCCAGGAGACAGGCAGTTACTCTAGGAGAGCTGGACAGGGCCATAAAAGGTGTTTAACCCATCAGCAGGTTCAGTATCTGCTCCTTTATGCAAGGAGGAACAGGATGAGCACTGCCAGAGCCCTACAAAATGACCTCCAGCAGGCCACTGGTGTGAATGTCTCTGACCAATCAGAAACAGACTTCATGAGGGTGGCCTGAGGGCCTGACGTCCTCTAGTGGGCCCTGCACTCACTGCCCAACACCATAGAGCTCGATTGGCATTTGACATTGGACACCAGAATTGGCAGGTCTGCCACTGGCACCCTGTGCTTTTCACAGATGAGAGCAGGTTCACCCTGAGCACATGTAACAGACGTGAAAGGGTCTGTAGAAGCCATGGAGAATATTATGCTGCCTGTAACATCGTTCAGCATGAAAGTTTTGGTGGTGCGTTAGTGATGGTCTGAAGATGCATATCCTTGGAGGGAGGCACAAACCTCCACAGGCTTGACAATGGCACCCTGACTGCCATTGTCGGGATGAAATCCTTGGACCCATTGTCAGATCCTACTCTAGTGCAGTGGGTCCTGGGTTCCTCCTGGTGCACAACAATGCCTGGCCTCATGTGGCAAGAGTATGCAGGCAGCTCCTGGAGGATGAATAAATTGATATCATTGAATGTCCCCCATGCTCTCCTGAGCTAAATCCAATAGAACACCTCTGGGATATCATGTTTTGGTTCATCCGACATAGCCAGGTTGCACCTCAGACTGTCCAGGAGCTCATTGATGCCGTGGTCCAGATCTGGGAGGAAATGCCCCAGGACACCATCCGTCATCTCATTAGGAGCATGCCCCGACATTGTCAGGCATGCATACAAGCACATGGGGCCATGCAAACTACTGAGTACCATTCTGAGTTGCTGCAATGAAATTTTAGCAAAATGGACTAGCCGGCTGCATCATTTTTTCACTTTGATTTTCGGGGTGTCTTTGAATTCAGTCCTCTGTAGGTTGATCATTTTCATTTCTATCATGATGGGGCATCCTTACATTCCTAGCACATTACCCAGTCCATATCAGTATAGATATCCAGCATAATATTTTTTCCCATTGAGATCTGATGTGTTTTCAAAGTGTTCCTTTAATTTTTTTGAGCAGTGTGTTTTGTTTGCACCATTTTACCTTTTATATTTTTAAACAATATTCTGAAAAGAGTTAATATTGTCTGTAATGCACTAATGTAGAACTTAAAGAATCCATGTCTCTTTATAGAGTTCTACTATAGTGTAAATCTCTGGATATACCTGTCTGTGTGTTACAGACATTTGTTTTAAGTCTTAAGTGTTATTGTTAATATTGTGAATGGGTTATAGGCCAAACTCTATCTAGAGGCAATGTGATAAATCTAAACCCAGTGATGATGCCAGTCAGTTGGCACTTAAATTGGGGTCCCACAAGCTGGAAAATCATTGTGCAGGGCTAGGCTGAGGGTGCCATGGTTGCATATCAGTGACAGCATGGTGTGAGCCTGGACAGCCATTTGCCACAAGTTGATGAGAGTGGCTGGGGTTTGACACAGCACCCATCACACATGGACATAAGAATTTACTGATATTTGTACTCAGGATCTTGTTGGCAGAAAGATTCAGAGTAAAATGTTTCATAAAAACCTTACATGAATGTGTGTATGTATTTAAATGCATAAAATTCTTCTTCATCCTCTTCTAATTGCCAATGTTTCAATTACTGCACTGAAAAGTAAAATATTTCTATCTTTATTTTACATCTCTGTACTCTGGACATGGCACCTGCTCAGTTATATAGGATGTGGTCATATAAAAACCTACAAGAGAAAAATGATCACAGTTATTTGATGTTTTCTGGGAATGCTGCAATTTCTCCAATTGTTTTGGAACTATTTATGAGAAACACAGCTAGATCATCAGACCAATAGCAAGTGGAAGCAAGTACTTTAATTATAAAAAAAAAAATCGTTTTATTTTACTTGCGGTTGCTGATGCAAATTATTGCTTTAGGCATATTTAGATATGGAAGTAGCTTGGACTCCTGTATTTTTGGCCACTTTTCATTTGGACAGATGCTGTGTGAAGATGGACTTAACCTTCCTGAGAACTGTCCATTGCTGGGAACAACTATACCAGCTCTACCAAATGTATTTGTGGGGGATGAGGCATTTGCCCTGGGTGAAAATAATTCCACAAACCAGCACAGCGCAATACAAGTCTTAGCTTTCACCAGTTACACACCTATCTCTCTTCTGAACTATGATGTCAAACTTTTCACAAGGATGAACGTTCTGCTGTGGAGCCTGACTGTACAAGACTAAGTAGGCATCATCTACACCAGGGAGGCAAGAGACAATACCATCTGGACTTTGAATGGTACAGAGACAGCCAAGAGATTTCGTACCCCTCTTCTACTTTTGTCTTTCTACTTTTTTGATGCCGAAAAGGCATTTGACAGGGTAGATTGGATATTCCTTGGGGATTCGGGAAACACTCCAGTCAGTAAGGATGCCAAAGTCTGTCCTGAGCTGAATAGTGGGATTATACACCAATCCTACGGCTACAGTACAGGTGAATGGATTTGATTCTGACACATTTCCTATATCTAATTAACAGGGGTTCCCCTTTTCGCTCTTTCTACTTTCTCTCTCTCTAGAACCATTTCTCCAACACATCAGAGGCAATTCCAATATTAGAGGCATCCAGGCAGGCAAAGGCCAGCACAAAGTGGCAGCATACGCTGATGACCTTTTTGTTCTATGTAGTTGACTCTCTTACTTCCTTACCATCATTGTTGCAGGAACAAAAAAGGTATGGCTCCCTATCCAAGTTTAAAGTGTTACTAAACCCCAGACCCTGCATTTACTCTATCTTGTCTCCCACAGTACACACTACATGGAAATGCAATTATTTTAGTAAATATAAACTGCTAAATACATATTCTCATCAGCAGTTAGAGCAGTCTTGTGACTACTATCAGTGTTCAGCAGAGCACTGGTTAAAGCTTGTAGGAGGAGTTTTCTTTCTGCTCTAGGAGAATGCTGAATCCCTGACCTCTGTCTGGACAGTGCTGATTGGCCATGATCACATGCACTCTCCCAAGAAAAAAATAAACCTCTCTAGCAATACACACCAATCTGAGCATGTTAACAGTGTCTCCACGCGATATATCTTATTAGGAGATAAGAGTGGCACTGGAAGAAGGGGAGGATCAGAGAAGTCAGGATAAAACAACCTTTTTACACAATGCAGAGGATTAACCCCTTAGGTTCCACTGTGAGTATAACAAGCATGCTTTACTGCATATACAGACTGATTTTACTGTTGTAGGTTTCGTAACACTTTAAGGTCAACCTCCAAAAATCAGAAGCTCAGAACATTTATTTACCGGACGCTACAATAACAAGCCTTTGCCCTTTTTTCCCATTCAAATGGGCTACTCGCTCAATCATGTACTTGGGTACTAAACTCTCTGAGTCCCTGACTGACATTTTACCTTTGAACTTTTGACCTTTTCTGACTACACTAACTGCTGATCTAAGGAAAAGGGACTCCATCTCTTGGTTTGGCCGCTGTAATGTACTCAAGATGAACATAATTCTATTGTATCTGTTACAAGCTCTACCTGTTAAAATGCGTCGGCCTTTTTTCATGCACTATGTTCAATATTTATCAAGTTTGTCTGGCAGGGCAAACATCCATGCCTTGGCAGGGCGTTGTTGTTGAGACTGAAACTTAGAGGCGGTATAGGCTTTCCTGACCCTGTGCTATATTACACAGCGACACGCATGACTCCAGTTGTTGATTGGTGTTGCCATTGTGATTTGAAACTTTGGGTGGCATTGGAACAAGAAGCAGCTCAAGCACCGTTGGCCGGTCTGCTTTCGGCAAGAAAATCCCAAGAAGCCATTTGGTTACCCACTCGCTGATTGGACCTACTCTTGCAGAAATGGACAGGTTCTTTTGCCTATTTTCTTTATCTAACTTTGCTTCTCCAATGACTCAGATTGTCAGCCATTGAGGGTTTACACCAGACCTAAAAGACCCAACCTTCCTATCGCAGGCCTCACAGGGGCTATTGTGAGCGTCTCTTTTCTGCAGCCTACTGGCTGGATCCCTCCTAAGACTATAATAATTAGCCAAACACCTCTTGCAATAGATTTATGGCAAGCTGCCCAGGTTTCACATTTTCTAGGTTCCCTGCCCAAACCTGTGCTAATCCTCCGGCAGCTCCATTCCTTCGAGGAGCTCTGGGAGAAGGCCTGACTCGCTTGTCAGTCTCTACTTCTATAAAACCCTGCTGAACCCTCATGCTACTGCAGACCCACCCTTCCTAGTGTTGTTAACTTAGTAAGAATTTTATATATTTTCGAAGTTCAATGTTTCCCATCTCCCCGTGTACTAAACAAATTTTTTAATGGGTTCCATTGTTCTTTCTTCCTTAGGGGGCTAGAAAGTTTTTCTATGAAATGTTTTATTTGTAGATACCACCACTCATCTACTTTAATGAATAACTCTCTCTTCTTCTTCAATTCTACTAAGGGGCAAATTTCCACACCTTTCATTAGATCTCTTAATTGAGCATCTCCCTTCCTCATCCATCTCCCTGCGATCTTTTCATTCCCCGATAGAAAAAAAACTGTTTACAATAGGCATCAACATAGAGTTAAATTCCCATCCAATCTGTTTGTGTATTGTGTCCCAAACTCCCAAAACAATTCTTGTGAATACACTTGTACTTTTTATCACTCCACGAACGTGAGGTGGCAACCATATTATCCTATCCAAATGTGTTTTACTTAAAATGTTTTCTATATTTATCCAACTTTTTCCCTGTGAGTTATGTGTCCAATCAAAAATTTGTGCTATCAAGAATGCATTATAATATCTTCTAAAATCAGGTACACCTAAACCCCCATTTTCTTTGTCTCTAGTTAGAACTTCATAGCTTATTCTGGGATTTTTATTTCTCCATAAGAACTTTAGCATAATTTTTTTTATTATCCTAAAATACAATCCAAGCAGCTTTATTGGGATCATCTGGAATTTTTATAAAATGTGTGATTACCATTTTAATTAAATGTATTCGTCCTATCCACGATATACCACCTATCCTAAATTTTCTCATTTCATCTTTAATTTCGTTTAATAATGGAATATAATTTACTTTGTATAGATTCTTCAAGGAGACTGCTATCTTTATTCCTAAGTATTTTAGTTCTTTTTCCTTCCAAGAGAAAGAAAATTCCATTTGCAAAGCCTTTCTCTCTCCTTTTGGAAGATTTATATTCAAGATTTCTGTTTTAGTTGGGTTAATTTTCAAGTTAGACAACTCCCCATATTCCTTCAATATTTTCATTAAATTGGGTAATGTTATCCTTGGATTGCCTACATAGAAGAGTATGCCATCTACATACACCGCAACTTTATGCTCTGTCTTTCCTATCCTAATTCCCTTGATATCTGTATTTTTCCTTATTTTCTCTAAAAGGGATTCTAAGGACAGAACAAACCGCAGCGGTGACAAAGGGCATCCCAGATGTGTCCCATTATACATCTTAAAACTCTCTGAAATTTCTCCTTTAACCTTTATTGCAGCTGATGGTTGACTGTACAATTTCCCTATCCATATTCTCATTTTAGGACCCATCCCCAGGACTTTCAGTGTATCTGTCAGGAATGGACTCAGCACTGGTGGTGGTACTCATCTGCCGTGTGGGCTGCAGTACCAGAGCTGACCAGCGGGTGCTCTCAGCAGCCAGAAGCTCACACGTGCAATCAGCCAAACCTGGGGCTGATTGCAGAAAGGTGTATTTAAGGCATGACCAGGCCTGTGATCTGGGCCTTGGTGTATGTTTTCCCATGAGCCTCTGTACCTGGTATCTTGTGTTCCTGCTTCGTTGCTGACCCGGCTTGATCCTGACCTCTGCTGACCGTCTCCTGTTGAACCCCTGGCTTGCCTGACCATCCTTCTGCCTGATCCCCTGTACCGCGCTGCCCGTGAGTTACTGAACCCGGCTTGTGACCTTGACCATTCTCTGCCTGCTCCTTTGGTACCTTGCTGCCCGCACGTTGCTGACTTGGCCCGTCTGACCACGCTAACTCCTCTGCCATCCATCCATCCTGCACGGATCCAGCCGTACCTGCACATACCTCTGGCGGATCCCTCTACCACTAGCAGGTGTACTCAGGGGCCGCGACCTGGTTCCTGTCTGCTCCAAGTTTATCCCCACCATCAGGGGCCCTGGTGAATAAGCAGACTGGGACTTAGACTCCGCACCCTGGGGAATCCTGTCCTGAGGACCGCTAGAGGTACCACCAAACGGTCATTACAGAACCCTACGGCCGGCCTGACCGTTCCACCTCTCCAGCCCTGACTACGCCTGTGTTCCTGCACCTACTAAGATTAGTGGAAGGTTGGTTTGTTCACTGTGCGTTTATATATATATATATATATATATATATCTGGGTGGCTAATAATAAACTGTATTATTATACTATACCTGAAACCTGCGTTTCCCTGTGTCAGTCCACACCTTTCTGGTCACTCCTAGATTCCTGACAGTATCCAACATATACCCCCAATCAACTCTGTCAAATGCTTTTTCAGCGTCTACCGACAGTAACAATACAGGGAATTTTTTTCTTTTACTTTTTTGTATAAGCATTATTGATTTTAATCCATTATCCCTACCCTCTCTCCCAGGGACAAACCCCACTTGATCTATATGGATCTACTCCAGCATTAACTCCTTCAGCCTACTTGCCAACACTTTTGCATACTGTTATGATCCGCCAGGTGGTGCCTCCGGCTGCCCACTTGACAGACCTACCCAAAGCGTGAAGTCTAAGTCCCGGTCTGTGCTTTCACCAGGGCCCCTGATGGTGGGGATGGACTTGTAACAGACCAGGACCAGGTCACGACCTCTGAGCAGGCCCACCAGTGGCAGAGGGAATCTCCGGGGATATATAGGTACCGGGAGAGCCAGATGTGAGGAGGACGGCGGGACCTAGCAGGATGGGTCACGAGCAGTGGTCCCGTGGGGTAAGCGAGGTACAGAATCGGCAGGCGGAGAGTAGTCAGGTCACACGCAGGGTCAGCAGGATAAGTCAGTCCGCAGATAGGTCAAACAAGCCGGGGGTCAGGAGAGGAGAAGGCAGAGTAGTCAGGGCAATCCGGGTCAAACACAGGAGAAGGCAGCGTAGTCAGGACAATCCGGGTCAAACACAGGAGAAGGCAGCGTAGTCAGGGCAATCAGGGTCAATATTCAGGTACAGGAACTCAGGATCACAGACCTTGCGGCAATCTGTGACAGTGCAGGGCATCTTTAAATATTGCGCCCTGCACTGTCATTGGCCGTCCAGGACGCGCCCCCGGGCTGTCATTGGCCGCCTGAGGCGCGCCCGCGGCTCCTACTGCGCATGAGCGGCGTCCTGTCAGCTGCGGCCCGCCGGGACCTGGTGCTTGTGTCCCGGCGTGAGCCGCCGCTAGTGCGCGTGCGCTGGGAGAGGCGCCGCAGCGATCCCTGACACATACAGTTTGGTATCTATGTTTAATAGGGATATCGGCCTATAACTAGAGCACTGTGTACTATCTTTCCCTTATTTTGGTATTATTGTAATATGAGCCTGGAGGGATTCCTCCCTCATTTCCATCTCCCCTCTCAGTGCGGTCATATATGTGGTTAATTTAGGTATCAATTGATCTTTAAATTTCTTATAGTATCTCACAGTATACACATCCGGTCCTGGACTTTTCCCTGCCATAGTACTCTTTAATGCACTATCGATTTCTTCTTCTGTTATTGCTCTTTCTAGGGATATTAATTGCTCTTCTCTCAATTTCGGTAATCCCACCTCTTTTAGGTATGTCTGTCTTTTTTTACTTCTTTCTTCCTCATCTCTTATGGACTGTTGGGGATTGATATTATATAATTTACTATAATAATCTTTAAACACTTTTGCGATATTTTTGGTAGAATATTTTAGTTCTCCTTTTATTATCTCTTATTTTTTCTATATAATTCCTACCTTTCTTTTTTCTTTGAGCTCTCATTAGGAATTTTACTGGTCTATCTCCCCACAGATATCTTTCACTACTCATCTTATTAAACACTCTCCTTTTTTCTTCCTCCATTAATTTATTTAGTTCTACTCATTTTCCCCATACCTTCTGCTTATTCTGTTTTATTATATTCTTTTTATGCACCTGTTCTAATTCAAATAATTCTCTATGAAGTGTGCTTATTCTCTCTTTCCTTTCCTTTTTCTTTTTTACCCCAATGGCTATTAAGATTCCTCTAATATATGCCTTGTGGGCTTCCCATACAGTCGCCACCGACACCTCCTCAGTCTCATTTTTTTCGAAATATAGTTCTATTTCTCTTTTGATTATCTGTTCCGTTTCCTGGTCCTGAAGAAGTGTCTCATTTAATCTCCACGTATTTACCTTTTTTTGTTCTCTTCCCCATTTTATCCTCATTGTGACAGGTGCATGATCGGAAAGCGTTATAGTTTCTATCTTTGCTTTCCCCAAAGACTCTATAAGTCTATGATCTAGCAATATGTAATCCAATCTTGAATACGTCTCATGTGCATGAGAATAGAATGTATAATCTCGATCCCTTAGATTTTTAATTCTCCAGCTGTCCACCAACTGACAATATTGTATTGTTTTCTTTAATTCTTTCAAATGTTTGTTACCCTCTCTCAACACATGAGACGTCGAGTCGATCTGTGGTTCCATGCAACAATTAAAATCTCCTGCCACAATTAGTTTACCTTTTTTAAAATCTAATAGCTTCTTCAGTATGTTCTTTAGGTAGGCCTCTGTTTTTTTATTGGGGCAGTATATATTTGCCAATGTACATTCTACCTCTTGCAATTTCCCCTTTAAAAATAAAAATCTCCCCTCCGGATCCTCCATTTTATCTTCCAAACAAAACCTTACATTTTTCGCAAGCCCAGTTGCCAGCCCTTTAGCACGTTTAATTTGGGACTCTGAATAGTACCACAATGGGTAATGTTTAGAATGCAGTTTCACATTTGTTTCTTGTATTAGATGAGTTTCCTGTATAAACACTAACTCAATAAATCTTTTTTGTATTTCTCTAAGTATTTTAAATTTTTTCTCCCAACTATTTAGCCTTTTAACATTATAAGTCATAAAGTTAACCTCCTCCATTACTATATATATTTTCCCTTCTTTCTTTCCTTAGGATTCTCCCTAATTCTTTTATCTCCTTTCTTTTTGCTGAGTATCACCTTTATCCCTTTACCCTCCCTTCCCCCCCCTTAATTGGGTCCACCTCCTTTGGCTATTTTGTTTTTCATGCCGTCAGAAATTTGAATCACTTATCAGAACTCTGTGGGGGGGGGGGGGGGTTTAGTTATTGTACAGTCCCAAATATCACTTTAAATTCTCCACCACCAGTCTCTTATTACTTTTTCTTCCTTACTTCTACTCCTCTGGGTAATCTCCCCCTATACATTCACTTTAAGTATAGTTCATTCATTTATTTTACGCAATACATTTCATTGCTCCTTCAGCTCTCACACTCACCCTCCTGCCGTCCGCTCTTCCACATGGGGTGGCTTCCAGGTCTTCCTTCTGTGGGCTGTGAGCTTGGTCTCTCCAGCCCCTCCGTCTGTATTGCGCCTTTACTTTTATTTTTAGGGGGAGATTCCCCTGTGGGGTTCCTTTCTTGGGGGTCTGTACTCCAGCTTGTCGGTGGGAGAGCCGGTGTCTCCCTCTGCCTGGGAACCCCAGCCGGCTGTCTCCCCGTGCACTACGTCTCCAGCAGGCACCCACTCACAGGTAGGGCTTAACGGGCACCTTTACCTTCATTGCAGGGCTCAATGAGGGACAGGCGACTGCCTTACGGAGAGCGCTTACATCGCGCTCTCCCTCACCGCCATGACCAGGCTCCTCCTATCTGACCAGCCCACACTGCGCCATTTTCCCAACTTTCCTAGTGCGCTAGAGTGTCACCTTTACTGAAACCCAAAAGGAGCGCATTCTTTTCTTTGCGCATTCCTTCCTCTGTAGCAAGTACCAAGAAACCACCTACAAAATAATCACGCATTGGTACAGAACCCCATCGACTCTAGCAAAACTTTTCCCCAACCAATCTGATTGTTGTTGGCACTGTGAACAACATTCAAGCACCATAATACATATCATTTGGGAATGTCCAAAGCTTCAAACCTTTTGGCAGCCAGTGCTTCAACTTATTCACAAATTCACAGATATTTCTCCGGGGGATGATCCGGCTGCAGTTCTACTCAACCTTACTCCACTATCAAAGAAACGATACCACAAGCTTTGTTTAAACTAGGACAAAGTAAGTAAAAATAGATAAAAAGGAAAATATACATATTTGTTAAGATTGCACAAATATAATAAATTAACACTGAATATTACAATTCTTGCGTAAGCGTTGTGAGAAACCACTCGAACAGTGCCTGAGGAAATGTAGCTGTTACTTGTCAACACTTTAAGTTATCCTGTGCAGAGCCTTTTTGGTTATCATAGTCATGTTTTTTATTGCTAATCAACTGTTCCTGGCCATGGCTTGTATTCTAAACTAAGTCTAGAGGATCTATTAGTGGTGTTACTAGTGGGGGTACTCCAAGTCCAAGATCGCCAGTCACTGCAGCAGCTGGCATCTCTTCCAACCAGCTGCACCTTGGAACAACAGATTTAAGAAGTGAGGGAAGCTTCCCCTAGGCTCATCTTCAGTGCTCACATGATGATGGGGGTTCTGGGAGGAAAGACATGCCCAGCATTCTACAGTGCTGTTTCTGAGGTCTGTAAGTTCAGGGAGGGAGGGGGAATTGTAATGGGTGACACATTGACCTAGGGGAGGGGAAACAAAAATTTGTGATTTTTGTTCGAAGAGTAATTTGTGGAGCATGTGTGCTGGGGGCAGACTTTTGGGGTTGGGGAAGATGGGTGGGGTTGTGATTCTGGGAGAGAGTATTTTGGGTGGGGGAGTAGGATTTGTTCTAGGAGGTGGGATTTGTGCTGTGTGTGGGGATTGATTTATGTCAGGAGTAGGAATGGTTTGTGGTGGATGGGGAGAGTTTTGGGGGAATTGTTCTGGGGGGGGGGGGGAGTGCCGAGAGGGGATTTCAGCAGGGGAGTTATTTGTACTGGGAAGAGGGGGAATGTTTGCATCTTTGTGTGGGGAGAATTTTGCTTTGCAGAGGAAATGTGTATTACACACTCCTGACTTCTACACTTCCTCATTGTGTACTCCTGACCCCTGCAATATGTGCACTATACACCTGCCAAAGCACACAGTGTGTTATACACACCTGACCTCTGCATTTTGTGCATTACATAATCCTGATCTCTGCAAAACCTGCCACTGACCACAGTACTCTGTGTGTTACATACTCCTGATCCCCCTGAATTTATTGAGTTACATATTCCTGACCTCCGCACTTGGTATCATGTACGTCTGACCCTTGCACTCTTCGCATTACACACCCTTACCCCTGAACTTTGTGCCTTACAAACTCCTTCCTTATGTGCACTATATTGTACATTACATACTGCTGACCAGTTTTCATTGCCTCAACAGATGTCAGTTGATAGGTAGTCTTTGACTAGTTCTTCTTTAAGGTGGGCTTAGGCAAAGTGTGGATAAAATCATATGCAATAGAAGCATTTCATTTTTTAAAATGATTGTGCTGAGGTTTTTACAGTCTGTCAGACTTGTTTGTGGCATAGCAATCAAAGCAAATTTAATGAGTACAAGGAGGCTTGGGTTTTATTTAGGTATGCCCCTTTGACTATTAATGCAAATTGGCCATACACACTGCTCCCCGCAGTGCCCTACTCACACACATTGTTGCTCTCCTTTGAGTGTCCAAAGGTACCCCAGGTCTTTTACAATCCTAGCCACAACCCTGGGGTCCATTAAATATGGTGGTTGGTTAAGGCCATGGATCCCATTTATGCGTGTTTTTTTGACACTGTCCAAAGCTTCTCTCAAGAACATGGGCTGCAAGAATGTAGGACCACATTATTAGGGGACCTTCAAAATTTGTCCACTTATGCCTATTTCAGACTGCAGTTCTATGTACTTTGGTTCCTTCCCAGCCATCTCTGATGGTTCCAGGAGAACTCAGGAATGGGAGTACCAATGTCATGCATCACCTGCACTTTAGCTTCCAGAAACTGTTGATCCCTCCTGCTGAGAAGCCAATGCAAATGGACTTGCAAAAGACTCAAAAAAGGAAAACTGTCTTCACCATGATCAGAATTTGTGCTTGTATTGAGCTGGGAGCAGACATGTAAATAACTGTCAAAACATAATGGGAATCTTCTTCCAATATACAGTATATACCACATGACAAACCTACCAAAATAGAATATTTAAAACCTTGTTGTTAGATTTATCCATTGTTTACTGATTGAGTCTCACTCCTATGTATAATCAGGCACATTTTAAAAACCTGCTAAGAATAAATGGTGGCTTTTTGCAATTTTAAAAATATATTTTATTTACCCAAAACAAGCATGAACATTATGATTAGCCTTTTTACTCCTGTCTTGCTTTGATAATGTAAGAGGTTTATTGTTGCAGTTCCCACCGAAGTTGTGTTACATTGAGTCGGTGGAGTGTCATGTACTGGAAGAAAATTCCCAGAGATTTTATCAAGTTTTTGACTAATGATGTAATTCGCTAGATTTATCCGTTCATTACTGGATGAGTCTCTGTCCTTTTTTTTTATTTGTCCAGACACATTTATAAATATTTGTTAATTTATACCATTTCTCATTCACAATTAATGCTAGAAGGTACCTGTGATATTGAACATGTAATTTTAAAATTGGTGAAGAAAAAATGGTGACACATTTTCTGTTTTAGTGCTTTAATATAATCAAAGTTTTTTTCTTTTTATTCCAAATCATTGTGAACTTTACAATGAATCTCTTTAATCCCACCTTGTGTTGGGGGCTTTGTGAGCTATTATGTGAACAACTACCTGCTACTACTACAGTGCCTTGAAAAAGTATTCATATTGCTAGAAATTTTCCACATTTTGTCATGTTACAACCAAAAACGTAAATGTATTTTATTGGGATTTTATGTGATAGACCAACACAAAGTGACACATACTTGTGAAGTGGAAAGAAAATGATAAATGGTTTTCACATTTTTTTACAAATAAATATCTGAAAAGTGTGGTGTGCATTTGTATTCAGTCCCCTTTACTGTGATACCCCTAACTAAAATCTAGTAGAACAACTTGTCTTCAGAGTCCACCTGTGTGTAACATAATCTCAGTATAAATACAACTATTCTGTGAAGCCCTCAGAGGTTTTTTTAGAGAACATTAGTGTACAAACAGCATCATCCGAAAATGGAAAGAGTATGGCACAACTGCAAACCTGTCAAACAATAAAAGAGAAAAATTCCCAGCTCAACTTACCAACCAACTTGCAAACAAAACGAATTAGCCTGTCTAACAGTATGTGTTAAAAACAGGGGTTTGTTAGCACACATTTGCAAACACATGCGTAAGCTGCAGAGCCTCGTCACGGCACCCCTGTGTAGCAATCGTGCACACAGAGATGGATGCAAACCTCCATTTTGGCAAAGGCCTCCATCCTCTATCATTCTCTACTCCCAAAGCAGCTTCCCTCATCCCCCCTCCCTCTCTGTTGAGTGACACATGGTCCCTGGATGCTGAGTTCAAAAAGGCATCAAGGCCCAGCGGGAGAGCTCATGGCTATAAACCCCAATTAGCCTGGCCCCCATATGTCTGCGAGACTCTGCTTGGAAAAGGATTGTAAAACCATAAACCAAGTCCTTCACTGAGCTCAAAGACATTCCAGGTAGTCGTAAACCAGACATCACATTCAACATCCATTTTCCCCTATGACTACATATCTTGGAATATGAAAGACTTACATAAAAACCAGGCATACATTCAGACCGGTCACTTTAATACAAGTCGGCTGATATATTACACCCCCTAGCTGACACATACAGGAGAGCAGAAAATTATATCTCCTTAACCATCCCAGCAGGTATGTCATATTTCATATCTAGACGTTCTGCAGATGATTCTGCGTATTAATCTACCCATGAATAGAATGTTACATGGACCTAGGAACAGTTATTGACCATAGTATAATTTGTGAGGGATTTGGTCATAGCCTGAGCTCCCCGCCTACAACACCCCTCCCCAAATGAGGCGATTGGTTCTCTGCTTTAAGGAGACACCCTGCTGAGTTCCTAGAAAAAGGTTGTTATGTTTAAAGCTAAGCTGAGCTGAGTTGAAGATTCTCCCTTTTAACATCGGAACCAACTTTGGGAGACAGCTCTTCACTGACTTCTGCTTATCGAACAACTTAAATTCAAGATACTAACAACAACTTACAAAGCCATTCACAACTCGGCCCCCAGCTACATCACTAACGTTGTCTCAAAATACCAAGCAAAGCATTCTCTTCATTCCTCCCAAGGCCTCCTACTCTCTAGCCCCTTTGTCACCTCCTTCCATGCTCACCTCCAGGACTTCTTCAGAGCCTGTTCCATCCTCTGGAACTCCCTACCCCAATGTGTCAGACTCCTACTCTGTTGGGGGGGAGAAGCCACAGCATGACGCTGTAGTAGCATGGCTGGGAGGCTACGGACTCGGCCTGCTAGAGGAAATGGAAGAGTGATGGTGGGAGCTTACCAGTCCCTGGAGTAAGAAGACACGGAGCCCAGGTGTCTTCTGAATTGGAGTGGTGGAGGATTGCGGTGCGGTAAGGGAGCGGTGCCGGTGCGCTATGGGAGCGGAGTGAGAGTCCGCTCCCACGTGAGTCTGGAGCTGGTGTGTGAGGGGAAGCAGTGGAGGAAGGAGAGACAAAGCGAGGACCCGGAAAGGCATGGAAGGACCCGGAGCTGCCCCGGACACTGCCTGAGAACTGGAGGACAGGCGGTTACAGGTCAGAAAAGGAAGGGAGCAGCAGTAGGGGGACTGAAGTCTGCGGATCTTTGGTCAGTCCCCAGATACAGCACGCCTCTCACCTGGTATATAAAGCATATACATAAAGGCTGGTGCAGACTGTCTGGTGAAGTTGTTACTAAAGGTTGTTGCAGATATTTCCCAGCACACTGGATACATGTATGTGAACTGTATTATCAAGGACTGCAGGTGGCCGGTGGAAGTCTAAAGACTGATATTTAGTTAATCCACTCTGGGTCTGGGTCGGCGGGTATTGGCAAATAGGATAGAGAATGTCTTACATACGTGGTGCAGGCCAGCTATGGTGAAAGGTTCATAGCAGGAATATGCAGCCTTTGAGAGGATCTGGGTGAGTACAGAGGTGTCAGAAAAGTGGAAACCTCTGGGGTACGCCTGGATGAAAAATATTATTTATATGGGAAGCAAGGCTATAGCATGGTATGAGCAAAAATCATGACGGGTCCCAAGTGGCAGACCCATACTAAATAGTATGTACTATACAGAGTTTCATACCAAGAAGGATAAAGCAGACGCACTTTAAATATTAAATAATGGACCCGCATCACACTATAAAACTATACTCACACCAAATTCTATACAGCAGACCCGCTTCAACTCCTACATAGTTTACTCGTGTCAAATACTATATTGTAGACCTGGACCAAGTTCTATACAGCTGATTCTCGTCAAGCACTATACAGCAGATCCGCACCAAGCTTTTAATTGTAGATTTATACCAAATCTTATACAGCAGACCTGCACCAAGCTCAATACAGCTGACTGACGTTAAATACTATACAGCAGACCTGCACCAAGTTATATATAGCAGACTCTTGTCAAGCCTTATACAGCAGACCCGCACTAAGCTCCAAATAACAGACTCATAGTAAAGTTTAAACAAGCGACCGGCACCAAGTTCTATACAGCGGACTTCTGTCAAGTGCTATACAGCAGACCTGCACCAAGGTATATACTGCTGACTTAAGTCAAGTACTATATAGCAGATCTGTAGTAGTCGTATATAGTAGACTTACGCAAGCTCTATACAGAAGACCCAAGTCAGTCTTGTATAAGTAGACCTACGCTAGATATATACAGTAGGCCTATGCTAGTCCTATATAACAAATAAGTCAGTAAACGGGAATCCTCTAAGGAAATGAGAAGTAAACCAATCAAAGGGGGTGGCCCTAAAACACCCCAGGCAAGTGCAAACTCCATTACGATAAAAAAATACATGCCAGCATAGGGGAGAAAAAGTCCAGAATTGCAAAAATCAAGAGAACCAGGGTGAGTGTTCTATTAACCCTGGGGGCGAACAATCAAGATTGTCACTTGGTAATTTGGAGGATGTCCAAGAAAAAGGATTCCCAACCTCAGAGAGTAGAGGGGAACAAAGAAAAGTAGAACAGGAAGGGCCCCCAGTACATGTCCTTTTAAAAAAGGATTTGATAGATACGTTTACGAAATTGGAGACGTTTGTTAAGAAGGAGATTGGGAACCTCCGAAGCGATCTGGGTCATGTCCTGTCTCACTTGGAGGAGTCGGAGAAAAAAGTAGAGGAACATACACTACAAATCAAGAAATTAGAAACGCAAATAGAAGAGAGGCGATTAGAAATGAGAGATTTATTATTTAAAATGGAAGATCAGGAGAACCGCAGTAGAAGGACCAACCTGAGGTTTAGAGGTATCCCGGAAGAAAAAGGACAAGAAGAAGACTTATTAGGGAAAATGAAAACAATTTGCAACCCAATTATGGGAAGACCTGAGACAGATGGTATAAAAATGGACAGAGTAAATAGGGTCAGAAGGCCAAAGGCTATATCAGCAGAAAGACCCAGAGATGTGATAGCCAGATTTCAGGACATTGGAGATCGGGACCAGATATGGAAAGGGTTTCAGGACTTCCCTGAAATAAAATTTGAAGATTCGGTTATACAAATCTTTGCTGATATTTCCCCAGAGACATTGCCGAGAAGGAGAGCCCTTAAACCACTTCTAATCCAAGTGAGAGAGGAAAATGTTAGATATAATTGGAGATTCCCTTCTGGTTTAGTTGGATGGAAAGATGAAAGATCGGCAAGACTGAGATTCCAGGAAGATTATAATGACTTTTGTTAAAAATTTGATTTACAGAAAGTGAACATAGAGGGGTGGTTTGGTGGGATTAGAGAAAGAGACACCCGGTTCCCAGGTAGAGGGCAACTTGTAGATAGGAGGTAGATCTTGGAAGATGAGTGCGGGGAGGAGGCTATGGGATAAAGACGGGGGAGGGATTACCTTTATCCCCCCTCCTTTGTTGTTTGGGGGTTATTTGTAACCTCTTCTCCATCCGGGGGCCCCACTGGGCCGCATTAAAATCTTGTAGTTCCTCATTGGTCTATATCCCCTTGTTCAGAGGATCATGGGGGAGGTGAGGGGAGGGGGAGGGTGGGGAGGGAGGAAGGGTGGCTGGGTGGAGGGGGATGGAGGAGATGGGGTAGAGAAGGGGTTTAGTAGTAATTATCTGTATGCAAGTGGAAAGGAGTCAAAGGGAACAGGTCAAAAAGAAGAACAGAGGTTATGGATGAGATTAAGTTTATGACCTATAATGTGAAAGGGCTAAATTCACCTAGAAAAAGACATAAGATACTGAGGGAGGTCCAACAATACTTAATAGATATAATATTTTTTCAAGAGACTCACCTAACTAGAAATATAAATGTGAAATTATATTCAATGCATTACCAAACATGGATATATGCTGACTCACCTGTAAAGGGAGCAAAAGGAGTAGCAATCGGTTTCTCAGTAAAAGTTGATTTCCAATTGGAGGATAGAATGGAAGACGTGGAAGGTCGATTCTTGTTTATCAGAGGGAAATTACAAGGAAAGGAATATACACTCGCTAACATTTATTGCCCAAATAAAAATCCAGCGGGAGTTCTGGAAGGGACTATAAGGAAACTCATGGAGTTTAAAAAGGGGAACCTGGTCGTGGCGGGGGACTTTAATCTGTGTTTGCATCCTAGATGGGATGTGTCATCCAGGGGGAGGAGAGAAGGAGAGAGGAGCCCTAAATCATTGAAGAGGGTATTATATAGACATCAGTTGGTTGATGTGTGGAGGATAAACCATCCTAGGGAAAGAGATTACACCTTCTTCTCCCATGCCCACAGTTCATATTCAAGATTGGATTATATAATGGTGGAGCATAGACAGTTGGAGATAGTGAAAGGATCTAATATTGAAGTTATGTCATTATCAGATCACACCCCATCAGATATTGCCAGGAGGTTTCATAATTATTATAGTGAACTATATAATGTAAGAAGGGGTAAGTACTGGGGAAGCGAAGAGGAGGAGAGGAAAAGAATACAGGATTATTTAAGTGAGGTGGAGCTTCCAAATATAGTAAAGGAAAAAACAGAAAATCTGGAAAGCCCGATTTCCCCTAAGGAAATTAATGTTGCCTTAAAAAATATGAAAGTGGGTAAAAGTCCCGGGCCAGATGGGTATACAGTAAGATATCTGAAAAAATTTAAAGAGATATTGGTTCCCAAAATATATAAATACATGAATACGATAAAAGAGGGATTAGAAATGAGGGAAGAATCCCTCAAGGCTTACATAACCCTCATTTTGAAGGAGGGGAAGGATAGTTCTCAGTGTGCAAGCTATAGACCGATTTCACTGTTAAATGTGGATAAATTGTATGCAAAATTACTGTTGGCAAGGTTGAAGGACCTGATGTCCGAATGGGTGCATTTAGATCAGGTGGGCTTTATACCAGGGAGAGAAGGGGAGGGACAACGGTCTGAGATCTTTGATGTTGGTACAAAAAGTTAAAAAGGAAAAAACATCTGCGATCTTATTGTTGATCGATGTGGAAATGCATTTGATAGGGTCAACTGGGGGTTTATGTTTGATACGCTTGGAAAACTGGGGTTGGGACCTAAAATGTTGAATTGGATAAAAGGATTATATAGGAACCCATCAGCGGCGGTAAAGGTACCGTATTTGCCGGCGTATAAGACGACTTTTTACCCCTTAAAAATCTTCTCAAAAGTCGGGGGTCGTCTTATACGCCGGTATACGGCATACTGACACTTTTTAGGGGGGCGGCGCATTGCCGCCGCCGCCCCCCCCCTTCCCCCAATGGAAGGGACACTAAGTACAGGGGTGGGCTGTTTCTTACCTGGTTCCGGTCCAACGACGATCCGGTCCAGGAAGCGCGGCTGCGCCTTCAGTTCAGTCACTGGATGTTCGTGCGACTGCTCGGCTCCGCCTCCTCAGCAGTGATTGGCCGCCAGAACTGTAGCTCAGGAAAGGCACACAGGCGGCCAATCACCGGCGAGGGGGTGGAGCCGAGCGGCCCCGCGAAAATCGACTGCAGGACCAGCAGGTAAGTGGTCAGTGTAGAGGTGCTGCTGCAACCACATATGCTGGCTGCAGCAGCACCATACGAGAACAGGGTCAGCAAGTGTCAGTGGGAGGAATAGTGCCCCATCATTGGTGTCACTGATACCAATGATGGAGCACTATTCCTCCCACTGATACCAATGATGGGGCACTATTCCTCCCACTGACACCAACGATGGGGCACTATTCCTCCTACTGACACCAATGATGGGGCACTATTCCTCCCCCACACTGACACCAATGATGGGGCACTATTCCTCCCCCCCACTGACACCAACGATGGGGCACTATTCCTCCCCCCCCACTGACACCAATGATGGGGCACTATTCCTCCCCCCCACTGACACCAATGATGGGGCACTATTCCTCCCCCCCACTGACACCAACGATGGGGCACTATTCCTCCCCCCCACTGACATCAACGATGGGGCACTATTCCCCCCCCCCACTGACACCAATAATGGGGCACTATTCCACCCCCCACTGACACCAATGATGGGACACCATTCCTCCCACTGACACCAATGTTGGGACACCATTCCTCCCACTGACACCAATGATGGGGCACTATTCCCTCCACTGATACCAATGATGGGGCACTATTCCCCCCACTGAAACTAATGATGGGGCACTATTCCTGCCACTGATACCAATGATGGGGCACTATTCCCGCCACTGATACCAATGATGGGGCACTATTCCCCCCACTGATACTAATGATGGGGCACTATTCCTGCCACTAATGCCAATGAAGGGGCACTATTCCTGCCACTGATACCAATGATGGGGCACTATTCCTGCCACTGATACCAATGATGGGGCACTATTCCTGCCACTGGTGTGCATTGGAAGAGGGGTAGTCTTATACGGCGAGTATAGCTCAAACACTAAATTTTAGCAGGAAAAGTAGGGGGGTCGTCTTATACGCCCAGTCGTCTTATACGCCCAGTCGTCTTATACGCCGGCAAATACGGTAAATGGAACCTTATCTCAGTTTTTCAAGATGAACAATAGAACTAGGCAGGGTTGCAACTTCTCCCCCATGTGGTTTGTGTTGTCATTAGAACCACTGTTGGAGAGGATCAGGAAAAGAAATGACATAAAGGGGATAAAAATAGGAGATAGGGAACATAAAATCGCTGCTTATGCAGACGATATGCTGTTCTATGTGGCTAACCTGAGGATAACTTTGCCCAACTTAATGAAAGAACTAAAACAATATGGAGTAGTATCAAACTTGAAGATAAATCCGGCAAAATCGGAAATCCTAAACATCAATCTTACAGTTATAGAAAAGCAAAAGTTACAAAAAAAGAGTTCCCTTTTTCCAGGAGGAAAAACGAAATAGGATATCTTGGAATAAAATTAACGACATCAGTAAAAAGTATATACCAAACAAACTATATTCCCCTGATAAACGAGATAAAGGACGAGTTGAAAAGACTAGTAAAAGGGAGGGCCTCGTGGATTGGAAGAATTAATTTAGTCAAGATGGTGATACTCCCAAAAATTCTGTATAAGTTTTAGATGCTCCCGATATCTTTACCCAGAGCTTTCTTTGTAATAATTAGAAAGATGATTACTAAGTTCATATGAGCAAATAAGAGGCCTAGAATTAGTTATAAAGTGGTATGTAGAGCAAAAGCAAATGGAGGACTGGGGTTACCGAATATAAAGAATTATTACACAGCTGTAATTTTGTCACGGGTGATAGATTGTTTTTTTAACTCACAAGGCAAAAGTTGGGTAAAAATAGAAGGGGAATTAAGCAAATCACAATTAGATAAAATGATTTGGATACCTCATGGGTTTTGCACATTAGACGTAGAAACGAGCAAATTGACTATGCTACTTTTTGAAACATGGTATAGATTACACAATAAGGAAAAATGTGAATTTAATTCACTATTGATACCCTTAGTGGGAACAGATTTTTTTGCACCAGGAAATGTTAAAATAAGTGGGAGATGGATAAAGGACAAAAATACACGTTTGAAAGATATTATAAAAGGGGGGAGATTAGGCACATTTCAGAATTTAAAAAAGAATAAGGAATTGTTTGTTAGATTTGATGAATGGAGGTATAACCAGTTATCTCATTTTGTTGCAAATTTACCACAACCATTGAGGGACGTAAGAGAAATGAACCCATTTGAAAAATGAATGAATGCTGAAATAAGTCCAAAACATATTACCTCTAGGATGTATAAGATCCTTTTGGACTTAGAGGATGTAGAGCCCCCTGGATATTTAAGTAAATGGGAAAAGGAACTAGGAATAAAAATCAACTCTCAGCAAAGGGAAGATATTTTTTAACCTAACACACAAGGTAATAAATATGTGCACAGTATAGATGAACTAAGAGTGCTTGGCGAGATGGTATATAATACCCAGTATAACCCATAAGCAGCAAAGGGAAAGCTCCCCATGGTGCTAGAGAGGATGTGGAGAAAAGGGTAACATGGAGCACATTTGGTGGAGTAGCCCGAGGATACAGGTTTATTGTAGGGAAATAGCTCATTATATCCAGGAAATATGTGGGGTAAATATCCAAGGAGATCCACTGAAATGCTTATTCTATTATTCTGAGCCCAAGTTGGAAGTATATAGGAATAAAATATTGTACCATTTAATCAGTGCAGCAAAGGGTTTGATACCAAAATTTTGGTTAGCGGCAGAGGCTCCGGGGGTGGTGGATTGGATATGTAGGGTGGAAGGTATTGTCAGAATGGAAGAACTGAGATGTTTAGAAGAGGATAAGATGGGAATGTTTAAAAGAATATGGAGTGCTTTGTTGAATTTTAAAACCTCAGAAACCTATACAGAACTAATTAACGTAAAGGAGGTAGTCTAAGAATCATGATGAGATTGGTCGGAATAACAAGTTATGGAGAAATGGATACAGAAAAAGAAAGACTAAGACAATGTAGGTGGGGATGGGTGGGGGTTGGGAGATTGGGGGGTTATAGAATGTATTTATTTAGGGAAAATATGAGAAAAGTATATTTTGGAAGATGGAATATGTTTTAATGTTGTTTGTATAATTATGAAATAAAACGTTAAATATAAAAAAAAAAGACTCCTACTCTGTCTACGTTTAGATAATCACTGAAATGCTTCTCTTCAGGGAGGCCTATCCTGCTCCCACTTAACAACTGTACATATATTTTCTTCAGCAGCCCATCCTCCACAGTTATTACCTTTTTTATCTCTCGACCCTTCCTCTCAGATTGTAAACTCTAACGACACGGTCCTCTGATTCCTCCTGTATTAAATTGTAATTGTACTGTCTACACTTATGTTGTAAAGCGCCATGTAAACTATTGGTGCTATATAGATCATGTATAATAATAACAAACATTCAGAAGGATTCAAAATATATTGGATGAAATGGAAAAAACAATGCAAAAATCGGCAGCCCCGAATTTTTCAAACCTATGATTTGCATTAGACTGTGGAACTCAACTGACTATGACAACTAAAAATTCTATTTATATCACAAATGTACTCTTATCCAAAATATTGAACAAATTAAAAAATGTAATTTATTTTCCTATAGGCTCGAACTACTATTGCATCATGTGACATCCTAATGAAACAAATTAAATGAATGCATTCATTAAAGTGGTTGTAAACCCTTACATATATACCCAGTGAAGTGACTGGGCTCAGGTGATACACAGAGATGAAACAAATCCTCCTACATAAGTTGTACCTGTTTATCTACAGTATTCTCTTCTCTACATCCATTCAAAGTGCTGAAATTATAAAGGATAAGTTCACCTTTTGTAACATGTTACACCAATATTCAGGGTGTAACATGTTATGATTGGACCGATCAGGGCCGTGGATAAGGGGGTACCACCTGTCCTCCTGTATGGGGCCCAGGCCAGCAGGGGGCCCAGGCAGCTGGGTGAATTGGATGTAAGTATGGAAGGTGAATGGCACGGAGGGGGCAAATCCCCTTCTGTCCAGACCTCCTGTGTGCCCCCACCCCCCCGTGCTGCCAGTTTCCAGCCTCTCCTTCCCACTGGCAGCTGCAAGTACACAATAAGATCCTTCAGGATGGAGAGTGGAGAAAGGATGCGGTAAATATGTCACATTTACCAGCCCCTTCCTTTCCTGAAATGAATACAAGGAGTGATCAGTACCGATCACCCATTGTGTTCATTCATAACCGTAGCATAGTAAACTGTGTTTTTTTTGGGGGGGCCCCGTCAGGTTGGCTGTAAGGGGCCCCATGGTTTCTAACAGCAGCCCTGGGACCGACCCCTGCCCTCCCGATCCTCATTGTGACAGCTAGCGGGGATCTTCTCCCCCCTACTAGCTGTCACAATTTTAAACAAACGTGGCCGTGCAGAGCTCCGCCTGCCCAGTCACGCCACTCATTCACAGTGCTCTACCACAGCGCCATGGTAGTTCATTGAGTCTGTCAGTAAGTATCTGGTTGCCTGTACAGGATGTACAAGCAAGCAGATATACTGACAGGTCAGAGGGAGACCTGCATGGTACCAGTGATCTGCTGATTGCTGGTGCAATGCTTAAGAGGCTCCAGAAACAAAAATTAATAAATGCACATTTAGTACCTGCAAAAAATGTGCATTTATTATCTTTGTTAAAAGGTGAACTTATCCTTTAAGCTTGTCTGAGAGTTCAGAAAAAAGGGGCAGAGAGCTAAAGTTACACTCTGCATAGCTCAGTGAGAAGAGTTTGACAGCTGATTAAAAAGAAGAGCCCCCCCCCACATAGCTCACAGAAGCATAGCTGAGGCTGTCAATCAGCTGGAGCACTCTCCCCTATCACCATTTTTCTTTTGGTGTCAGGAAATCTTGTCAGAAGTGATTCATGCGGTAGCAGAGGAACAAAGCAGCAGACCGAAATTACACTTAGTGCTCTTATTTGAGACAAGTACACACTATAGAGGGATAAGCTTTGCTCATATTTCATGTGTGAGGTTTACAACCACTTTAATTACATTATAACTTTTTTACGATTGTTGACATTCGGTACTATGTCCATTCAGAGATCTGTATACATCTGAATATCAGAAAATTTAAATTTTGTCTGAAAATCAATTTGTTATGAAGCACGTATGTCTACTGCGTAATTTGCCACCTCATCCCTTTAAAACTGAACGCATAATAATTACACAGGTTCTGAGGCTAATTTACCACTTGCCCTCCAGATGATTTACCCACCTTCCTGACCAGGCCATTTTTGCGATACAGTGCTGCGTTACTTTAACTGACAATTACGCAGGCATTTTTTTCCCCACAAATAGAGCTTCTTTCATTGGTATTTTGATTGCCTCAATTAATATACACTTATTGGGATTTTTTTTTTTTACCAAAGACATATAGCAAAAATATTTTGGCTTAAATTTATGTGACAATGTTAGTTTATTGCATATTTTTTATAACACAATTTGAAAATATTGTTTTTTTCAAAAAAGTCTGCCTTTTTTGGTATAGAAAAAGAAAAAACCCAGGAGGTGATCAAATACCACCAAAATGAAAGTTCTATTTGTGTTAAAAAAGGACATACATTTCATTTTCAAAGAACCTGGGCATTCCGGTACCTCAATTCTCCAGCATGTTTTAAAAAATACATTTTTGTTTGGGAGGTTTAACCTAAACTTGGTCTTCATCCTGTTTCTTTTAAATCTTAAATGTTATTTTTTAGCCCTTTTGCCCTCATCCACTTTCAATTTACAGAGTACAAGTATTTAAGTTTGTGAAAAACAAAATTTCTTTCTAGAAGGAGATAGTTAAACGTGAAACTTTATACAACATATTGTGATGCTATAACATCTGAGCAGTTATTTAAGTATGCTGTTTAACCACTTGGCCTACTGGGCATTTTACCCCCTTCGTGCCTAGGCCAGTTTCAGCTTTCATTCTGTTGCACTTTGAATAACAATTGCACGGTCATGCAACATTGTACCCATATGAAATTTTTAGAAATTGTAGAAATTCACACAAATAGCTTTCTTCTGGTGGTATTCATCACCACTGGGTTTTATTTTTTGCGCTAAAAACAAAAAAGACCAACAATTTTGAAAAAAAAAACTATATTTTGACTTTTGCTATTAAACATGTCCAGTAAAAAATTTTAAAAAATCAAATCTCCTCATAATTTAGGCCAAAAGGTATTCTGCTACACATCTTTGCTAAAAAAATCCCAATACATGTTAATTATTTGATGTATGTGAAAGTTATAGCATTTACAAATGCCAGTATATATACTCAATTTTGTTTTGTTACTAGTAATGGCGGTGATCAGTAACTTATAGCGGACTGCGGCAGGCATTCTGACACGGGGGGGTGGAACTGACTTGGTGTCCACTGACATCCCCAGTGACACCAAGACTTGTGATCAGTGCTAATGAAAAGCACTGATACTGTAATAATGACAATGGGCAGGAATGGTTAACATTGTGGGGGGATCAAAGGGTTAACTGTGTGCTGTTTCACTGTGTGCTCTTTACACTGTAAGCATACTGCTTTGTATGGCTCTGCTCTGCAGAGCCATACAAAGCAGTGTACAAGAGCTGACGAAGGAGAGTTCTGTGCTGTTTATACACAGGTCTCTCCCCTGTTGGTAAGGAGATCGCCGGATGCCAGCAGGGAATCACCGGCCGTGACCCAGTGATTGACGGCTGTGAATGGCGCACGGGTAGGGTGTGCGCACTCCCCCTACCTGGAACTGAAAATCACGCACACGCACACGCACACGCACACGCACACGCACACGCACCACCACACACACACACACACACACACACACACACACACACACGATTTTGCGCACCCATGCTGCCCTGTAGCAGTATTTCTGCTATAGGGTGGACTGGAAGCAGTTAAGGCACTGATTTTAATTATTATTATTATATATGATTTATATAGCGCCAACAGTTTGCTCAGCACTTTACAATATAACGGGAGACAATACAGCAACAATACAGTTCAATACAAGAGGGCTAGGAATAGGGGCGGACTGACAACTCATGGGGCCCCCCGGGCAATAGGGGATCATGGGGCCCGTGTCCTTGCCCAAACTCAAAAAAGCCTATGAATAAGGGGCATCTCATGGGGCCCCCTACTGACCTCGGGCAGTGCCAAAGTTTCCAAATGGTCAGTCCGCCCCTGGTTAGGAGGGCCCTGCTCCTTGGAGCTTACAATCTAAGAGACCACCTTAATCAGCTCCAGAACCTGTGTAATTATTATGTGTTCCATTTTAAAGGGATGAGGTGGCAACCCTATTGCGTATGCATGGGTGTCTCCTTAGCACACGGCTTGCTAATGAGGCACCTGGAGGAAGAAGAGGTGAACAGTGCTAGTGGGGAAATCCAGAAGAGAAGGCATTAGTCCACTCTGTGACTTTTTTGTACACAGCAGGTAAGTATAGGGTTGCCACCTCATCCCTTTAAAACTGAACACATTAACTACTCAGGTTCTGTGGCTGATTAAGGTGGTAAAGAGAAGCTCCACCCAAAAGGGGAAGTTCTGCTATAAGGACAGCTCCTCGTTAAGGATTGGCACCTTTGGGGGGCGGGTACCCAAATTTGACAGGTACCCGCTCCCACTTCCGGTCTGATCGCCTAGGTCAGTGGTCGGCAAGCCGCGGCTCGCGAGCCACATGCGGCTCTTTACACGCTTTAATGCGGCTCTTGTGTGCCAGGCGCCCGCTCCCCTCCCTCCTCTCGGGCGGCAGGGACTCTGCAGTGTGATCCAAAAAAAAAATAGCCAGGGCAGCGCGCTCAAATGCAATGATTGGCCAGTCTCGCTGCCACTCACATCCTGATAGCCAGTGATTGGCTGTCAGGATGTGTGTAGGCGGGGCAGCGTGACGAACGTGAGAGGAGCTAGGCTCCTCTCACAGTCCGCCCTGAAGACCGGAACGGCGCGGGAACACGGCGAGAGGAACGCGCGGAGCAAAGGTAAGTGAATTGACACAGGGGGGACTTGGCTTACTACTTACTTACTACTACTATATGAGGGATGAATTAATATGGGGGATGAATTACTATATGGGGGATGAATTACTATATGGGGGATGAATTACTATATGGGGGATGATTTACTATATGGGGGATGATTTACTATATGAGGGATGATTTACTATGGGGGATGAATTACTATACGGGGGATGAATTACTATACGGGGGATGAATTACTATACGGGGGATGAATTACTATGGGGGATGAATTACTATATGGGGGATGAATTACTATGGGGGATGAATTACTATATGGGGGGTGAATTACTATATGGGGGGTGAATTACTATATGGGGGATGAATTACTATATGGGGGTGAATTACTATATGGGGGATGAATTACTATATGGGGGATGAATTACTATGGGGATGAATTACTATAAAAACTTATTGAAACTAAAAACAGTGTACCATCCTATGTATTTTCAGTTTTAAAAATGTGGCTCTCAAAATAAATTTAAATCGTGGTTTTGGCGAGATTTGGCTCAGTTGAAAAAAAAGGTTGCCCACCACTGGCCTAGGTGATCGGAAATGGAAGGTGTCCTCCCTCCCTGTAGTCTTTTGGGACACGTGACAGGTCCCAGAAGACTAGAGGACCATTCAGGAAGTGCAGCGCTACTCGTGCATGCGCAGTGGGTACCCGGCTGTGACTACTCGTGCATGCGCAGTGGGTACCCGGCTGTGAAGCCGTAAGCTGTCACACCGGGTGCCCACGAGACTGAGGAACAAGTAAGTGGATGTTTTTTAAAAGTCAGAAGCTACAGGTTTTGTAGCTGCTTTTATCTTTTGACAGGGTGAGTGGAACTCTGCTTTAAACTCACTTAGTGCCACTCGTGCATTATATTAGCCTCAGAACCTGTGCAATAATACGTGTTTGGTTTTAAAGGGATGAGGCGGCAACCCTGGGTAAGTATAACATTTTTTTATTTTACAACAAAATTCCTTTCCTATCACTTTAAATAGATGTGTAACTAATAACACGTTGCAATGAGCCCCCACATGAGTGTAATCCATGCAACATGGCTATTGACAGCACACATCCACTCCCACATGCTCTTCCATACTGATCGACCTGCCCCTCCTTTCTACAGTCCAACCTAACCTGCTACACCCCCCTCTCATCATACTTCTACATCACCCGCCCCTCTCCTGATAGACAAAGAGCTTTTCCAATGACGATGGAGCTCCAGCCAACTGTCGTCATCGCCACGCCCCCACTGCAAAAGCAGATGGGTCCTAAGGAGAGAAAAAAAAAGAAAGAGTAAGTTGCTAGAGTCCTGAGGACCTTAGCGGGAGGGATGGCGAGATGACGTAAGTCAACAAAGGTCACGTGCCTCCAGCGCTGCCCCAGCAGTGGCCACGCGGGGAGAGGAAGAGGGGGGTGCGAGGCGTGGCCTCTGGCAAAGACGAGCGAGTGGGCGGGGCCGGAGCACGGCAGCGGGCTGTGCGAGTGCGTGCGCGCTATTGAGCGAGAAAAAGTGCGTGTGTGTGTGATGCTGGGTGACACCGTTCTCGCACAACTTTGTTCTGAATAAGCTCGGGAGGGGAGGCGTAGATAAAGGCCGCTTTGACTTGACGTGTTGTCAGGCTGGAAGCACTATGTAAAAGTCCAACAGTGTAAACAAGACCTCAGAGAGTGTCGCCGTGTGTCCAGCATGAGGCGCCCCGGTGTCTGTAGTCGCAGCTAGTTCCCGGGGTGGGGGGGGGGATGTGGAGGTAGTCGGGGGGAGTGAGCCCCACAATAAGGCGGTGTGTTTACACGCCCGGCCATTTCCTCACACACACACACACCTACGGGAGGCCCCGCTGGAGTACCGCCGCCGCCGCCGTGTGACTGCCAGTGACGCTGCATTTCCATGAAATCGTGCGGAGTGTCGCTCTCCGCCGCAGCTGTGCTCTCTGCTGCCGCTGCTGCCTCCCTCGGTGATGAGGAAAAGAAAATGGCGGCGGGAAAAGCGAGCGAGAGTGAAGAGGACTTCCCTAACCTGACAGCGGACGAGAGAGAAGCCTTGGCCGGCCTCGACAGGTTGGGGTCCCCCCTCTTCTCTTCTCCTTTCCCTCTCCTGCTCCCCCAAACTCCCCCGTGCCCCCCTCCCGGTTGTGTGTTGTCTATGTGTCCGTCCTGTGGCCGCTGACGGTGATTTGTCTTCCTCTCTCTCTTCTCTCCCCCTTGTCCTGTGTGGCCCGGGATCTGCTGGACCCGCTGCAGCCGCCTCTATGGATTTCTGAGGCTTCATGAAGATGGCGCCAGAACGAAGGCCTTGCTGTCCAAGGTAAGCTGACAAGAGGGAGGAGGAGGAGGGCGGCTTGTTTATGGACGAGGGACGGCTTCATGGCTCTGGAGACACACGTGTGTACTGGCCGGCCTGGATTGTACCCAGGGCTCCTGTATGGGGGAGTCTCATAGGAGGGGGCAGGAACAATGCTTCCCCCATACAGGCTGTGCATTAGGGACTATGGCTTCCTAAAGGAGACTTGGACTGGAGGCTCCACGAAGAGGCCTACACTGCTCTGCACCTTCTGACATGGCCTGGAGTGCACAACTTTATCTGCAGCCCATTGGGCACTGAGCTAACCCCTGCACACAGCCTCCCAGGCCGACCCCTGCAAGCAGGCCCCCCGACCCCTGCGTACGGGGGCTGCCCCTCCCCGGGCCGACCCCCTGCGTACGGCGGCTGCCCCTCCCCGGGCCGACCCCCTGCGTACGGGGGCTGCCCCTCCCCGGGCCGACCCCCTGCGTACGGGGGCTGCCCCTCCCCGGGCCGACCCCCTGCGTACGGGGGCTGCCCCTCCCCGGGCCGACCCCCTGCCTAAGGGGGGCATGCCCCCCCCCCCGGGCCGACCCCCTGCGTACGGGGGCATGCCCCCCCCCCCGGGCCGACCCCCTGCGTACGGGGGCATGCCCCCCCCCCGGGCCGACCCCCTGCGTACGGGGGCATGCCCCCCCCCGGGCCGACCCCCTGCGTACGGGGGCATGCCCCCGGGCCGACCCCCTGCGTACGGGGGCTCCCCCTCCCCGGGCCGACCCCCTGCGTACGGGGGCTCCCCCTCCCCGGGCCGACCCCCTGCGTACGGGGGCTCCCCCTCCCCGGGCCGACCCCCTGCGTACGGGGGCTCCCCCTCCCCGGGCCGACCCCCTGCGTACGGGGGCTCCCCCTCCCCGGGCCGACCCCCTGCGTACGGGGGCTCCCCCTCCCCGGGCCGACCCCCTGCGTACGGGGGCTCCCCCTCCCCGGGCCGACCCCCTGCGTACGGGGGCATGCCCCCCCCCCCCGGGCCGACCCCCTGCGTACGGGGGCATGCCCCCCCCCCCGGGCCGACCCCCTGCGTACGGGGGCATGCCCCCCCCCCCCCGGGCCGACCCCCTGCGTACGGGCATGCCCCCCCCCCCCCCGGGCCGATCCCTGCGTACGGGCATGCCGCCCCCCCCCCCGGGCCGATCCCTGCGTACGGGCATGCCCCCCCCCCCCGGGCCGATCCCTGCATATGGGTCCCCCCTGCGTGCCGACCTTCTTGGCGTATGGCCCCCCCCCTCCCGGGGCCGACCCCCTGCGTACGGCGGCTGCCCCTCCCCGGGCCGACCCCCTGCGTACGGGGGCTGCCCCTCCCCGGGCCGACCCCCTGCGTACGGGGGCATGCCCCCCCCCCCCCCGGGCCGACCCCCTGCGTACGGGGGCATGCCCCCCCCCCCCGGGCCGACCCCCTGCGTACGGGGGCTCCCCCCCCCCGGGCCGACCCCCTGCGTACGGGGGCTCCCCCTCCCCGGGCCGACCCCCTGCGTACGGGGGCTCCCCCTCCCCGGGCCGACCCCCTGCGTACGGGGGCTCCCCCTCCCCGGGCCGACCCCCTGCGTACGGGGGCTCCCCCTCCCCGGGCCGACCCCCTGCGTACGGGGGCTCCCCCTCCCCGGGCCGACCCCCTGCGTACGGGGGCTCCCCCTCCCCGGGCCGACCCCCTGCGTACGGGGGCTCCCCCTCCCCGGGCCGACCCCCTGCGTACGGGGGCTCCCCCTCCCCGGGCCGACCCCCTGCGTACGGGGGCATGCCCCCCCCCCCCCGGGCCGACCCCCTGCGTACGGGGGCATGCCCCCCCCCGGGCCGATCCCTGCGTACGGGCATGCCCCCCCCCCCCCCGGGCCGATCCCTGCGTACGGGCATGCCCCCCCCCCCCCGGGCCGATCCCTGCGTACGGGCATGCCCCCCCCCCCCCGGGCCGATCCCTGCATATGGGTCTCCCCTGCGTGCCGACCTTCTTGGCGTATGGCCACCCCCTCCCGGGGCCGATACCTGCGTGTGGGGCCCCCCTCCCGGGGCCGATCCCTGCGTACGTGCATGCCCCCCCCCCGGCCGATCCCTGCGTACGTGCATGCCCCCCCCCGGCCGATCCCTGCGTACGTGCATGCCCCCCCGCCCGGGCCGATCCCTGCGTACGGGCACGCCCCTCCCCCGCCACCCCCTCGCCCCTGGGCCGATCCCTGCGTACGGGCATGCCTCCCCCCCCCCCGGGCCGATCCCTGCGCACGGGCATGCCTCGCCCCCCCCCCCCCAGCCGATTCCCTGCGCACGGGCATGCCTCCCCCCGGGCCGATTCCCTGCGGCGCACGGGCATGACTAACCCCCCCTCCCCCCCCCCCCCCGGGCCGCTTCCCTGCGTACGGGCATGCCCCCCCCCGGGCCGCTTCCCTGCGTACGGGCATGCCCCCCCCCGGGCCGCTTCCCTGCGTACGGGCATGCCCCCCCCCCGGGCCGCTTCCCTGCGTACGGGCATGCCCCCCCCCCCGGGCCGCTTCCCTGCGTACGGGCATGCCCCCCCCCCCGGGCCGCTTCCCTGCGTACGGACATGCTTCCCCCCCCCCCGAGCCGATTCCCTGCGTACGGGCATGCCTCCCCCCCCCGAGCCGATTCCCTGCGTACGGGCATGCCTCCCCCCGGGCCGTACGGGCATGCCCTCCCGCGGGCCGATTCCCTGCGTACGGGCATGCCCTCCCATGGGTTGATTCCCTGCGTACGGGCATGCCCTCCCGCGGGCCGATTCCCTGCGTACGGGCATGCCCTCCCGCGGGCCGATTCCCTGCGTACGGGCATGCCCTCCCGCGGGCCGATTCCCTGCGTACGGGCATGCCCTCCCGCGGGCCGATTCCCTGCGTACGGGCATGCCCTCCCGCGGGCCGATTCCCTGCGTACGGGCATGCCCTCCCGCGGGCCGATTCCCTGCGTACGGGCATGCCCTCCCGCGGGCCGATTCCCTGCGTACGGGCATGCCCTCCCGCGGGCCGCTTCCCTGCGTACGGGCATGCTTCCCCCCCCCCCCCGAGCCGATTCCCTGCGTACGGGCATGCCTCCCCCCCCGAGCCGATTCCCCCCGGGCTGTACGGGCATGCCCTCCCGCGGGCCGATTCCCTGCGTACGGGCATGCCCTCCCGCGGGCCGATTCCCTGCGTACGGGCATGCCCTCCCGCGGGCTGACCTTCTTTGCGTATGGGGCCCCCCCTCCCGGGGCCGATCCCTGCGTATGGGGCCCCCCCTCCCGGGGCCGATCCCTGCGTATGGGGCCCCCCCTCCCGGGGCCGATCCCTGCGTATGGGGGCCCCCCCTCCCGGGGCCGATCCCTGCGTATGGGGGCCCCCCCTCCCGGGGCCGATCCCTGCGTATGGGGGCCCCCCCTCCCGGGGCCGATCCCTGCGTATGGGGGCCCCCCCTCCCGGGGCCGATCCCTGCGTATGGGGGCCCCCCCTCCCGGGGCCGATCCCTGCGTATGGGGGCCCCCCCTCCCGGGGCCGATCCCTGCGTATGGGGGCCCCCCCTCCCGGGGCCGATCCCTGCGTATGGGGGCCCCCCCTCCCGGGGCCGATCCCTGCGTATGGGGGCCCCCCCTCCCGTACTGCATACGGGCATGCGCCCTCACCCCCGGGCCGATCCCCTGCGTACGGGCATGCGCCCTCACCCCCGGGCCGATCCCCTGCGTACGGGCATGCGCCCTCACCCCCGGGCCGATCCCCTGCGTACGGGCATGCCCTCCCCCGGGCCGATCCCTGCTTATGGGGCCCCCCCTGCGTGCCGACCTTCTTTGCGTATGGTCCCCCCCCCCTCCCGGGGCCGATCCCTGTGTACGGGCATGCCCTCCCCGGGCCGATTCCCTGCGCCGACCTTCTTTGCGTATGAGGCCCCCCCTCCCGGGGCCGATCCCTGCGTACGGGCATGCCCCCCCCGGGCCGATTCCCTGCGTACGGGCATGCCCTCCGCGGGGGCCGATCACTGCATATGGGGCCCCCCCTGCGTGCCGACCTTCGTGTGTGCCCCCCCCCTCCTGGGGCCGAACCCTGTGTACGGGCATGCCCCCCCTGCGCCAACCTTCTTTGCGTATAGGGCCCCCACTCCCGGGGCCGACCCCTGCGTATGGGGCCCCACCTGGGCCGACCCCTGCGTACGGGCATGCCCCCCCCCTCCCCCGGGCTTACCCCTGCGTACGGGCATGCCCCCCCTCCCCCGGGCTTACCCCTGCGTACGGGCATGCCCCCCCTCCCCCGGGCCGACCCCTGCGTACGGGCATGCCCCCCCTCCCCCGGGCCGATCCCTGCGTACGGACATGCCCCCCGCGCCGACTGCTGCCCCCCCTCCCTTTTTTGTGTATGGCCCCCCCTCCCGGGGCCAATCCCTGCATATGGGGCCCCCCTTCCAGGGACAACCCCTGCGTATGGGCCCTGCTGCATCGCCCCCCCCCCCCCGGGCCGATCCATGCGTATGGGCCCTTCTGCATGCGCGCCCCTCTGGGCCGATCCCTGCGTTTTGAGCCCCCCAGGGGCCGATCTCTGCGTATAGGACTGACCCCTGCGCATGGCCCCCCCCTCCCGGAGCTGATCCCTGCGCATGGACCCCCCTCCATCATGCTTAGAGCTCCGCATGGACAGATATTGGTGTTTACCTTCTGGTGTGGGTCATTGGAACACTGTGCAGTCAGAGTTTGTACTGTGAATTGAATGGAGGTATACTCATTGCAACGACTAGTACCGTGATGGCAGATAATATGGAAGCAGTGCTTATGTGTTGTGTATACTTTTAAAGGAGTCATTTACTGAGAGCTGTACAAAGGCTGCCATTGCTGTTCACTTAAATACTGTCAGAGCTTACATGGACTGTGAAGAGCTATCAATTGCAGGACTTTTGAATCCCTATAGGTCACATGCGGGTTCCAGTTTGTGGGCCCTGGGCTGTGTCAGTGCATGTCCCACCACCTGC
The DNA here is from genome assembly GCF_062004578.1 of Staurois parvus. Lineage (NCBI taxonomy): Eukaryota > Metazoa > Chordata > Amphibia > Anura > Ranidae > Staurois > Staurois parvus. Next base: position 5,091,351 of record NW_028319936.1, on the reverse strand, counting down.
CATCATGCATAGAGGTCCTCATGGACAGATATTGGTGTTTGCCTTCTAGTGTAGCTCAATGAAACATTGTGCAGGCAGTGTTTGTATTCTGCAAATTGATTATTGCAAATGACTAGTACCGTGATGGCAGATATGGAAGTAGTGCTTATGTGTTGTGTACATTTTATAGGAGATTTACTGAGAGCCATGCAAAGGTTGTCATTGCTGATCACTTAAATACTGTCAAATGCACTGTGTGGGATCCAGCGTGCAGGCCCTGAGCTATTTCCATTTCGTGCGGCCTTTGGCTTTTTCAGTACATTGGCCCCCTACCATCATGCATAGGGGTCCTCATGGACAGACGTTGGTGTTTGTTCATTGACCCACACCAAAAGGCAAACACCTATGTCTGGACTGTTAAGAGCACTCAGGTGCAGAGCCTTTAGAATCCCTATATTATTTATTTCAGGTACTTATATAGTGCTGTCAGGTTACGCAGCGCTTTACACACATATATTGTACATTCACATCAGTCCCTAACCCTCAAGGGGTGTACAATCTAAGGTCCCTAACTTACATTCATACATACACATATTAGGGCCAATTTAGACAGGATCCAGTTAACCTACCAGCATGTCTTTGGAGGTGGGAGGAAACCGGAGTACCCGGAGGAAACCCATGCAGGTACAGGAAGAACATGCATACTCCAGGCAGGAGGTGCCGTGGCTAGGATTCAAACCAATGACCCTAGTACAGCCAGGCAGAAGTGCTAACCATTTAGCCACTGTTCTGCCCAGAGCTTGTACAAAGGCTGTGAATAACTTGAATACTAGCAAAGCTGAAATGAACTGTGAGGAGCAGCCGGGAGCAAAACTTTTAGAATCCCTTTGGGCCATGACCTTTTTCTAATTCATGGGCCCACCGCTGTTGTGCATATAGGTCCTCATGGGCAGACATTGGTGTTTGCATTCTGGTATGGGTCAATGAAACATTTTGTCCAGGGTTTAGCATGCAATGTTTGAACTCTGAATTGGATCTTACACAGCAGTATACCTAGTACACATTACCATTACTATGATGGCAGATAATATGGAAGCAGCGCGTTGTGTGTGCACTTTAAAGGAGACGTTTACTGAGAGCTGTACAAAGGCTGCCATTATGGATCACTTAAATCATGGCAAAGCTGAACTGGACTGTGAAGAGCACTCAAGCGCAGGAGTTTTAGAAACCCTATAGGCCCTGTGTGGGTTCCAGTATGCAGGCCCGGAGCTGTTTCCAGTGTCGTGCATATATAGGGCAAGCATTGACCAACGTTGGTGTTTGACTTCTGGTGTGGATCAAGTAAACATTTGTACAGGATTTTTCATACAATGTTTGTACTCTGAATTGGACCTTACACAGCAGTATACCTATTGCAAAATACCAATACCGTGATGGCAAGTAATATGGAAGCAATGTTTGTGTTGTGTACACTTTCAAGGAGACATTTACTGAGAACCATACAAAGGTCACCATTGCTGATCACTTAAATACTTGTAAAGCTGAAATGGACTGTGAAGAACTATCTGGACTTTTAGAACCCCTATAGGCCCCATGTGGGTTCCAGTTTGTGAGCCTCTGCCATCATGCTTAAATTAAGGGTCAGCATTGACTGACATTTGTGTTTAGCTTCTGGTGTGGGTCGAGGAAACATTTGTACAGGGTTTAGAATGCAGTGTTTGAATTCTGAATTGGATCTTACATAGTATACCTAGTGCAAAATACCAGTACTGTGATGGCAGATAAGATGGAAGCAGTGCTTGTGTGTTGTGTATACCATAAAGGAGGCATTTACTGTATTACTATAGACCCTGTACAGGTTCCATTTTGCAGACTGTTTCCAGTTCATGGGCCCCCTGCCACCATGCATAGAGAGGTCCCCATGGACAGACAGTTTAGCTTCTGGTGTGGGTCAATGACACATTTGTGCAGGGTTTAGCATGCAGTGTTTTACTCTAAATTGAACCTTATATAACAATCTACATATTGCAAATTACCAGTTCTATGATGTCAGATAATACAGTAGCAATGCTTATGTATTGTGTATGCTTTGGAAGTCTTTACTGACATCCATGCACAGGCTGCCCATGCTGATCTCTGAAATGGACTGTGAGGAGTATTTGAGTGCAGATCTTTTAGAGTTGTTTGCAGGTTCTGAGCTCTTTTCATTTCATGGGCCCTTTCTCATCATGCATATAGGGGTCAGCATGGACAGAGATTTGTGTTTGGATTCAGGTGTGGGTCAGTGAAGTATTTAGTATGCAGCACAGTGACTAAATGGTTAGCACTTCTGCCTGGCAGTACTAGGGTCATTGGTTCGAATCCCAGCCACGGCACCACCTGCCTGGAGTTTGCATGTTCTCCCTGTGCCTGTGTGGGTTTCCTCCGGGTACTCCGGTTTCCTCCCACACTCCAAAGACATGCTGGTAGGTTACTTGGTTCCTGTCTAAATTGGCCCTAGTATGTGTATGTATGAATGTAAGTTAGGGACCTTACACCCCTTGAGTGTTAGGGACTGATGTGAATGTACCATATATATGTGTAAAGCGCTGCGTAAATTGACGGCGCTATATAGGTACCTGAAATGAATAGTATGCAGTGTTTGAACTCTGAATTGGATAGTACACAGCAGTATACAGTCAGGTCCTTCAATATTGGGACATCGACACAATTCTAAAATTTTTGACTCTATACACCACCACAATGGATTTGAAATGAAATGAACAAGATGTGCTTTAACTGCAGGCTGTCAGCTTTAATTTGAGGGTATTTACATCCAAATCAGGTGAACGGTGTAGGAATTACAACAGTTTGCATATGTGCCTCCCACTTGTTAAGGGACCAAAAGTAATGGGACAGAATAATAATCATAAATCAAACTTTCATTTTTTAATACTTGATTGCAAATCCTTTGCACTCAATTACAGCCTGAAGTCTGGAACGCATAGACCTCACCAGACGCTGGATTTCATCCCTGGTGATGCTCTGCCAGGCCTCTACTGCAACTGTCTTCAGTTCCTGCTTGTTCTTGGGGCATTTTCCCTTCAGTTTTGTCTTCAGCAAGTGAAATGCATGCTCAATCGGATTCAGGTCAGGTGATTGACTTGGCCATTGCAAAACATTCCACTTCTTTCCCTTAAACTCTTTGGTTGCTTTTGCAGTCTGCTTTGGGTCATTGTCCATCTGCACTGTGAAGTGGCATCCAATGAGTTCTGAAGCATTTGGCTGAATATGAGCAGATAATATTCCCGAAACACTTCAGAATTCATCCTGCTGCTTTTGTCAGCAGTCACATCATCAATAAATACAAGAGAACCAGTTCCATTGGCAGCCATACATGCCCACGCCATGACACTACCACCACCATGCTTCACTGATGAGGTGGTATGCTTAGGATCATGAGCAGTTCCTTTCCTTCTCCATACTCTTCTTTTCCCATCACTCTGGTACAAGTTGATCTTGGTCTCATCTGTCCATAGGATGTTGTTCAAGAACTGTGAAGGCTTTTTTAGATGTCGTTTGGCAAACTCTAATCTGGCCTTCCTGTTTTTGAGGCTCACCAATGGTTTACATCTTGTGGTGAACCCTCTGTATTCACTCTGGTGAAGTCTTCTCTTGATTGTTGACTTTGACACACATACACCTACCTCCTGGAGAGTGTTCTTGATCTGGCCAACTGTTGTGAAGGGTGTTTTCTTCACCAGGGAAAGAATTCTTCGGTCATCCACCAGAGTTGTTTTCCGTGGTCTTCTGGGTCTTTTGGTGTTGCTGAGCTCACCGGTGCGTTCCTTCTTTTTAAGAATGTTCCAAACAGTTGTTTTGGCCACGCCTAATGTTTTTGCTATCTCTCTGATGGGTTTTCGTTTTTTCAGCCTAATGATGGCTTGCTTCACGGATAGCGACAGCTCTTTGGATCTTGGATCAAGAGTTGACAGCAACAGATTCCAAATGCAAATAGCACACTTGAAATGAACTCTGGACCTTTTTATCTGCTCATTGTAATTGGGATAATGAGGGAATAACACACACCTGGCCATGGAACAGCTGAGAAGCCAATTGTCCCATTACTTTTGGTCCCTTAACAAGTGGGAGGCACATATGCAAACTGTTGTAATTCCTACACCGTTCACCTGATTTGGATGTAAATACCCTCAAATTAAAGCTGACAGTCTGCAGTTAAAGCACATCTTGTTTGTTTCATTTCAAATCCATTGTGGTGGTGTATAGAGCCAAAAATTTTAGAATTGTGTTGATGTCCCAATATTTATGGACCTGACTGTACCTATTGCACATTACTGGAATCATCATGACGTATAATATGGAAGCTGTGCTTCCAGGGATAGGGAGTGTGCTTATATATTGTGTATGATCACATGATCTTTTAAAGGAGACCTTTACTGAGAAACACACAAAGCCGCAATTGCTGATCACTTTTTAAAGACTTGCAAAGCTGGAGTGGACTGTGAAGAGAACTTTTATTGGTACCCCCTGTGGGTTCAGAGCTGTTTTCTGTTAATTGGCCCTCTGCCATCATGTATAAGGGTCAGCATGAACTGACATTGGTGTTTGGCTTCCGGTGTGGGTCAGTGAAACTTTTGTGCAGGGTTTAGAATACAATGTTTGAACCTGGAATTGAAGCTTAGGCTGCAGTGTCCTCATTGCATATTACTGCTACCATGATAACAGACATGGAAGCAGTGCTTATGCATTGTATAGAAGACCATTACTAGGAGCTGTACAAAGGCCACCCTTGCTGATCTTCATAAGACCTACAAAGCTTAAATGGACTTTGAAGAGTGCTCAGGTGCAGACATTTGTATCCTTGTGGACCCATTTTCAGATTGTGGACACCTGGCTGTTTTCATTTCATGGGCCCTCTGCCATCATGAGGCCCCTTTCACACGAACTGATCGGGTTTACCTGTTTGTTTTTTAAGTGGACCTGATTGGATGCTTCATTCCTCTCTATGGAACGGTGGATGTTAATGTACGTGTCTGTTTACAAGGCTTGCATCTGATCTGATCCTGTCTGCTAAAACCAGATGGATAGGGATCCGTCCCCATCCATCTATCGAATGGAAATGCCCCCATTTCCATCTGGCAGCCCATAGAAGACAGCGAGCTGTGTCTGTGTCCGCTCTATATAAGCAGATCAGCTGAAAGGTCTGACCCATGTGAAAAGGGCCTTGGAGTCAGTATGGTCAGACATTGGTGTTTTGGCTTCTGGTATGGGTCAATTAAAAATTTTTGCAACTTAGAAGGCAGTTTTTGTACTTTGAACTGAATATCTTGTGGAGGTATACTCATTGCAAATGGCTAGTATCATAATGGCAGCTATGGAAGCACTGCTTCCCAGGACATTATTGTGTATATGTAGAAGAGTCCATTACAGAGCTTAGTATAAAGGCCACCTTTGCTGATCACCACCCAGACTTGCCAAGCTGACACTTACTATAAAGTGTAGAAATATTAGCATGTCGCTGTGAGCAGTTTCCAGTTCAGGTAGACAGACATTTGTGTTACCATATATTTCTGTAGGATTTGTAGGCAGTGATTGAACTTTGAATTAGTTCTTATGACAGTATAATCTTTGCAAATGACTGACAGCATGATGGCAGAGAGCATGGAAATGATGCTTCCAGGGAGAAGGGGAGCATGCTTATGTGTTTTATGTGATCCCTTGATCATTTCAAAGGAGACCTTTTCTCAGAATTGAATACAAAGGCCACCATTGCTAATCGCTTTTTAGTAAAAAAAAAAAAAAAAAAAAGTTTAAAGACTTCAAAAGCTGAAATGAATTTACTATGAAGAGTGCTGAGACGCAAGTGTTTACCATCTCAATGGGTCTCCTGGCAGTCCTTTGTAATGTGTGTACAGCCAGGCCTATACTGTCCACTCCTATGGATTCCTTGCTGATAAAGGTGCAGGCTCCATACCCTTTATCCCAAATCTTCTGACATTCATATACAAAGTAGCTTTTCTTGGTTTGTTTTGTCTGTTCCTGCTAGAAGTGTTTGGATGGGAGATCTTGAGCTGTCCTGTTTATTGCGGGTTTGGTGCCCTTTATCAGTGATATGTGTGTGTGGACCTTTCGTCCTGCTATAAACAAGGGTGATCGTGGTAGTAGATGGCCCCTGTTCTGTCCAGTGCTGCTATTACTCAGGTGGGAGATCTCGCCTCTCATGTTTAGTACAGGCTGGGTGCCTTTTATCCCACACCCCCGTTGTAACTCCATAAGGAAAGTAACCCTGCTTGATGTTGCCGTGTTTGGGGCTGGATCAGCCTTTGTCGGTGGTGTGACACAGGAGTGAGTGTTTTGTTCTCTGTGGCCCTGTATGTGATGCCATACAAACAATACGTCAGGCTGCATGTGCTGTGCACTGGGGGTGCGGGCTCCCGGAGTACAGGCTGTAGATGGCCATGGATGGTCAGCATGGCTCCTAGACGGGCATCACGGTACCAACTGCACGGCTAGGAAGGGTGCCAACTGCACGGCTAGGAAGCCAAGCTAAACCCATACGGCGTGTCGTACAGTCCGCCGGGATCGTACAGAGCTCACACGGAGCCAATCTAGGCCTGCTCAGAAAGTGGGGTAAACTTGTGCCGCGGCTGATTGTGTTGTCAGTGGAGCAGTTCTGAGAATGATAGGCAGGGTGGGGGTTGGGTGATGGAAATGAGCAGCAGATCTGAGACATCGGTGAGCGCCGCTGCTGCAGCTCCATGGCCCCTTTATCTCCATTCTCTGCTTTTTCTGTTGCGTCAAAGTTGTGTTGGGATCTGAGTCGGGATCGCTCATCCCCTCTGTCATTTAGTTTTTAAGTAATGGCTGCTCCTCCCGGCCCAAGATGGCGGGACAGGGAAGGGAGAAGAGGGGAGGGGAAAAAAGAAGAGAAAGGAGTCGCCAACAATATATTGACTCTGGATTTACAATGATGCCAAATCAGACGTGTAGTAATGAAAGGCGATCTGAGCTCCTGGTGTGTGCTGGGCGGCCGACACAGGCTTGCTGGGTTTGATTGCTAGCTCACGACATTTGCAGCGCTACTAATCCCATCAACCTGTAGCTGCTCCGGAGTGCACGGGGGACACCTCGGCTGAACAAAGCCTGGACGGCCCGAGGGCTCGGTGACAGCACTGCTCTGTACACACGATCGGCCTGTCCCCCGACCTCTGGTGCTCGGCCTGTCCCCGGATCCCGGTGCTCTCACTCGCTGTCATAGTCTCTGGGAGTTTGACATTTTCGTGCCTGCATGTTGGCAGTAATGAGAAGCTCACACCTAGCACACAACCCGTGCTTGGCATGCCTGATGGATCTATACACACACGTACCACAGACTGCTTTTGACTTTAGAAACCCCATATTATCATTATTACAGGTACATGTATAGTGCCATCAGTTTACGCAGTGCTGTTACTAATTCATGTGTGTTTTGGAGAATAATGGCCATGTATTTAGATGACTGCTGTATACAGTCTGACTATATGCTTGACATGTATACAAATCAGAACATTAGGTTGCTCATTTTTTTAAACTGGCTAAGCAGTGTTTTAATTTTATTTCACTCGCTATCACTTTTTTTAAACTTCTGCCATCCCCATATGGCTTCCACTAGTTTTAATTCTTTTTAATTCATTACAGTGTTTTGCTTTGACATAAATCAAATGTGTATTCTTACTAATAAAATATATAAAATCCACAGTGGTGCCATTGTAATCCTTGCTTGCTAATCAAAAACATACAAAAATGTGGCTGAACTATATCTCTTAATATTTTAAAACAGTTCTCTGGGTAAATGTTTTATTGTATCTATTGATGTTGTCTTTGTTTTGCAAAATGATTGGTATTCTCCCCTCTGTGCTACTTCTCTGCTGCTTGTGGCAAGTATTGTATGACTAGGACTAGGGTTGTACTGACAGACTAGTTGCTAGTGGCTCTAATTCCCGATTTGTTGTGTGAACCCTGGTAACATCTTGTAGTAACCTGGAAAGCCAGCTTAGCCATATTCAGTGCTGTGACTGGCCATGCCAAGATGTGACCAATCAGAGACTGCCTCATGATGTAACTGGAGAGGAACATGCTGTGAAATGAAGTGCTGGAGAGATTGCATGTGACAGCAGAGTAGGGCAGGTAAAATATGATTTTGAAGCTGAGAATTTGGTTAGGTTTTTCCAAAATACTTTTTTTGTTCAAACATCGGGAGCATTTTGTGGAGTGTGGGAAGCGGTTTAGCAATGTTATTAAGTGTCAATTACCAAACTTTTTAAAGTACTTGCAGTACAATACACACGTGTGTTGGTCTATTTTGCATTGCTTGTGGCATACCATAATACTGTTTACTTGCACATTTTCTCTGTCTTTTCAACTAATCATTAAAGTGTATGTAAAGTCTGGCCTTATGTACACTTTAAATTTAGACATTTTAATGTTTCCATATATTATAATTTTGATAGAGTAAAGACCGCTAGCACGAAAGTCACAATACATTGTAGGGCTGGACAGATTTATTTTCTGGTGCTGAGTTGTTACACACTTTCCTACCTTCTGATACATTGACAATTAACATGCTGATTCTCATACTTGGTTTATTCAATGCTAGGAGACACAAAATTGTTATCTGTTGAGCAGTGGCTTTAGTTCAGTGTGAAGTACAAAAAGCATTGGTGGGAACAAATGTTTTGTTAAACTACAATAAAGAATGCATCCCCAGCATCTTTGGTGGGAACAGATGTTTTTTGTTTGTTTTTAATAATAAGAATCAGAACATTCTGAAGTTCTGTCTCATATTCACTTTACTAAAAGTGTATTTTGTATCCATTGAAAGTGAGGGGTAATCTCATTAGGGGTACAGACAGAAAAACCTGACAGGCTTTAATTCTTCTCACTGTATCCAGAGTAAATAAGACTTTTACTGAAGTTGGGCTTTAAGGTGTAGGTATAGCTTAAAGTAGAAGCTCAGTCAAAATCTTAACTAAGGCTAAACCTACTCGCTATCATTCTAAGCCTATTCTATCTACCCTGTGAAAGAATAGTGACATAACCTCTAGGCTTACTATATGGCATCTGTTGTTTGCTGCCCCTCCCCTACTTTGAGCTGGCACTGGGACCCAATCACCGAGGCAGAGCTACTTCAGAATGGGTAAGTATAGGCATCTTTTCTTTCACAGGGTAGATAGCATCTTCTTAGAATGGGAGTAGGTTCAGTCTTAGATTTTGACTGAACTCCCTCTCGCTGCCGGGTCCGTACGTCTGATAGCTGGGGTTTTTTTTTTTATACGCAATCCGGTGGCTGCAGCCACCGGGATTGTGTCTAAAACTGACAGGCAGACTCCTGCCTGTGATGTGGAAGCAGTTGGGCCCCCACCCCCACATATATGCACATACGAACGTAAATTATGCGTCTGAGGCACCTACACGTGAAAACGTTGATTGCAATACACATTCTATATTGCCGCACATGCCAGGATGAGATCAATAATTCTAGCACCAGACCACCTCAGTAACACTAAACTGATGACATGTAGGGGCTGTTAAAGCATCGCCTATAGAAAATATAGGGTACTGAAGTTTGTCGCCATTTCATAGGTGCACACAAATTTAAGGTTTGCCATGTTGGCTGTCTATTTACTCAGTGCAACCTCGTCTTTTTTAGTTTACCAAAAATGTGGGCAATTTATTGCGTTTGCCCTAAAACTCACTTTAGTGTGTTCTTCACTGACATTTTGCATTTCCTAAACCTTTGCCATAATATTGTGTGACTTTAAAAATTGGAGCTACCACTGTTTTATTCTCTAGGTTATCTGCTTTTAGAAAATATATAATGTTTGGGGGCTTTATATAATCTTCAGGCCTGAAATGCAAAAACAGCTCTGGCAGTGAAAGGGTTAAACTATTTTTTTTTGGGGGGGGGGATAAAAAGTAAATGTTTAAAACTCCTGTCAGGTGTTTATTGCTATCCATGTCACTGATGGGGAGCTTCCCCTTCTATATTTGTTCTAGAGAGTGCTAACATCTGAACAGGTAATGGTGGGAAGTTAAACATTTCAAGCTTGTGAGGGGAGATTTTGCAAAAGGGTCACTTGGTTCAGTGGCAACACAGATGAGATTTCCTCTTGTGTATCTGAGGCAAGAATTAAGGAAAAACACACTTGACACAGGTTGTAAAAAGATCCTATCACCATCTTTAATTTCTTGCCGACCAGCCACTGTAGAAATATGGTGGCAGGTCGGCACGGCTGGGCAAAACCACGTTTTAAAAGTGAGTTTGCAAAACAGGTAGGGGGCGTGCGCCCGCCCTACCCGTCCCACCGATCGCGGCTGCGGGTGTCAGTCGCCGGGTCACAGTCGGTCATTACCTACCGTGTCCTGGCGATTAGCGGCAATCACTGACAGAGAGGGCGGCTGCAGTCTTTACACTGCAGCCGTGCTTTCTGTCAGTTCCCTGACAGCTCCTGACATGCTGATCCGGAGAGTAGAGTTTATCTCTCAGGATCATTGTGTTCCTGTGCAGTACACACCCCCGCCCCCTAGTAAAACACTCCCCTCACACAGTTAACCCTTTCAGTAAATAAGTTAACCCCTTCCTCCCCACTGCCATTAGTACAGTGTCAGTGTTTTTTTTTTTTTTTTTGCACTGATCACTGTATTGGTGTCACTGGGGATGTCAGCCCACCCTAGTGTCAGAATATCCGCCGCAGTCCTGCCATAAGTCGCTGATCGCCGCCATTATTAGTATAAAAAAAAATTTAAAATCCCAGTATCTTTCCCGCCATTTGTAAACACTATAACTTTCACGTAAACCAATTAATTTACACATATTTTTTTTTTTTTTTTTAGCAAAGACCTGTTGCAGGATACGTTTTGGCCGACATTTATGACTAAATTTGATTTTTAAATTTTTTTTACTGGACATGTTTTATAGCAAAAAGTCCAAAATTTTTTTTTTCCTCAAAATTGTCAGACTTTTTTTTTTTTTTTTTTTTATTATAGCGCAAAAAATAAAAAACACACAGGCGATCAAATACCACTGAAAGAGCTCAATTTATGGGAAAAAAAGGATGTAAATTTAATTTATGTACCGTATTGCATGATCGCGCAATTGTCCGTTAAACTAGCGCAGCGCTGTATAGCAAAAAAATGGCGTAAATTGCAGTATCTATACCATAGTTTGTAGATGCTATAACTTTCACACAAAGCAATCAATATACACTTATTGGGATTTATTTTACCAAAAACATGTAGCAGAATACATTTTGGCCTAAATTTATAACCAACTTTGAGTTTACTATATATTTTTTATAGCTGAAAGTAAAAAATATCGTTTTTCTTCAAAATATTCAAAAATAATTTTTTGTTTATAGCGTGAAAAATAAGCGCACAGGTGAACAATACAGGTGAAAGAGAGCTCTATTTGTGTGAAAAAAAGGATGTAAATTTCATGTGGGTGCAGCATTGCATGACCGCGCAATTATCACTTGAATTAGTGCAGCGCCGAGTAGCAAAAAGAGGCCTGGTCATTAAGGGGGGTAAATCCTCAGGAGGGCAAGTGGTTAACATCTTTATATTTTGCAGGTAAAAGCACATAAAATGAAGTATATTAGATGCTTATTTTCAGTGGTTTTGCTTTTCAAAATAATTTGACTTGACATGTGCCTGTGAACTTGCTAGCAAATCTGACTACTTCACGAGCTAGTACATCCCCCTCTTTGCACGTCATAGCTCTCACCTCTGCTGGGAATGTCTAAACACTGTCTGTGCTGACAGTTCCTTCTCCTCTCACCCCCTGCATGATCTTTTACATAGCTGCCATGGGAGAAGCAGAGGGGGTTTTTCTGGGGCTTCTGACATCACATCCAAGATGATGGTGCCCAGCAGCAGTCTCAGGGATTTTGGATATCTACACAAACAAGGGAGGCTTATACAGGTAAATAACATGTAATAAAATACATTAAATGCACATATAATCCTATAGGAATATTTTTGGTCCAAATGATCTGGCAGCAGGATGTTATTAACAATTTCCTGTCCACCGTACTTATACATACATCCTGAGATGGGAAGGGTGATCTCTGTTGTCACTGCAGCCATGATCAAAATAATTTTTTTTTAATTGGTTAAACAGTGCTGCTTGTGCTGTTGGTTCCATGGGCTCTTCGTTGAGGAGGAGGGGTGTGCGCTCTTCCTCTGGGGGTCCTGGGACACTGGGCTGAGATTTACTGTGTGGAGCAGGAGAGAGGGGCCACCGTCCAAGGATGCGATCTGGGGGGGTTTGGGGAGTGCTGGACAGTATGGGCTGACAGGGCCCAGGCACCAGGACCCGTTTCTAGTTGATGTGGCGATATGGCATTTGGGATTTGTTGAGCCCTGGTGTACATGGAGTATTTGACACCTAGGACAGCTCACTAGGACATTATTAGTTTCAGGAATAGTAATGAAACAAGATAAAAAAAAATAATTGTCATTGAAAAGCTCCCTTACATTGCTAGGTGCTGGGAGAAGGGTCCCCTTAACACTGGTGGCCAGTAAACTGTTCCCTTCCATTGGTCAGTGAAGAAGGGTCCCCTTTAGATTTATGATCATGGGAGGACAGCTTTTCATTGGTGGTCATTGAGGGGGATGGACCTTATTACTGCCAACCAATGAGAATAATTCCCCGCCCCCCCTTTCCCTTACAGAATTAAAACAATCATTTGTATCTGTGGTTGAGAGAGGCTGTTTAATTTGTATGTAAAATCTACATTTATTTTTTCTTTGTTTAGTGTGTTTAAATGTAAATACTCCTGTAGAGGTTTTGATGTCTGCATCTGTGCTGGGAGATTCACCCTCTGGTTGCTTTGTTACCATTGTATTCAGTCCAGACAGTGATGGCAAGTTACCAATTTTAAGATCACCACACACATTAGTATCTAGCTGTATAATGTCCTTTTGGATCTTACAACTAATGTAGTTTGAAGTAATACTAATGGCTTAAAGAAAAAAAAAAAGCGTGTTGTACTTACCTGCTCTGTGTAAGGATTTTGCTTGGAGCAGCCCCAGTCCTCTTCTGGCTCTTCAACCCCCCCCCCCCCCCCCATCCTGCATAGAATGCATGAAGGGAAAAAACCTTCAGACTTTGACCCCTTGGTGCCAAGCGTACGCAAATTAGTGGCCCCACTGGACTGGGCTTGTTTCTGTGGGGCCTATAACTTGCTTACCTGTCTTTGTGCTGGGAGTGCACCGCACAGCGCGGTCCCAGCAAAAACATCGGGATGTCAGTGAGAGCCCTGGGTCCTGTTGTAACGATTGTGACCCCGAACTCCCAATTCCGGGTCACATTCTCTATGTGAAAGCCTCTGTATATCCCAGTGATTAGTCGCTGTGAAGCCCGCTCTCCTCGTTCTCTCTCTCTCTGAATGGCAGAGAGAGATACATTGTACTTCTGTCTTTTCAGAGAGGAAGAAAAAAATTGTTTGTAAAAATAAATATACCAGTAGTAATAATAAAAAAATACATAATTAAAGGTTTTATCTAGGTCAGTGCCAGGGTTTGTGCTTGGGTCAGGGTCAGTATTTTTTTTTTTTTGTCAGGATTTTTATCTTTTTAATTTTTAAATTAGTGTCAGTGGCAGGATGGAAAAAAAAAAAGCAAAATGCGCAGTATTTTTACCGGGCCATACTACAGCTACAAACTACTAACATGCACATATGTGATATAGCTGCAATCGTCAGGAGCAGTAGAAATTATTTTGGGTTGATTTTTGGTGGTTGGTTATGGTAATGGCTAGAAATATACAACTACATTAAAGTTTTTTTTTTTCTTTTTTACTATTTTGGGTCAGTTTACCTTTGATTTAGAAAAATAAAACAGGAGATATCCATTACCGTTTACCACCAAATGAAAGTCGAATATGTCCTGAAAAAAAACAAGATATAGTCCACCTGGTTGCACAAAGTAGTGATATGTACAGTTTTGCTAACACATGTCAAAGTTGCAAAATTGTGCTTAGGCATTAAGATTTGTTTTACCCTTACGCATGAAGGGGTTCAAACCACTTTAACGACTTTATTGAATGCATATTAAATGGATAGTCTAACTAGGTCCTCATATACACTCACCAGCCACTTTATTAGGTACACCTTGCTAGTGCCAAGAAAATATCCTCCACACCATTACACCACCACCACCTGCCTGAACTGTTCATACATGGCATGTTGGATCCATGCTTACATGTTGTTTACACCAAATTCTGACCCTACCATCTGGATGTCACAGCAACCAGTCTGCCCATTCTCCTCTGACATCAACAAGGCATTTTCGTCCACACAACTGCCATTCACTGGATAGTTTATTTTTCTGACAATTCTCTGTAAATCCTAGAGATGGTTGTGCATGAAAATCCCAATAGATCAGCAGTTTTTGAAATACTAAGGCCTGTCTGGCACCAACAACCATGTCATGTTCAAAGTCACTTAAATCCCCTTTCTTCCCTATTCTGAAGCTTGGTTTGAACTTCAGCAAGTTGTCTTCACATCTAGATGTCTAAATGCATTGAGTTGCTGCAATGTGATTTGCTGATTACCAAATTTGTGTTGCCAAGCAAATGAACAGGTGTATCTGATAAAGTGGCCTGGGAGTGTATATCTCAAGGCGATTGTGAAATTAGATTGCATTGTGTATGGGGAGCTTTAGAGATGAGGCAAGAGCAGGAATAGAGTAGAAATTTTCCCGTGCGGATACTTGTTCTACTGACAACTTCACAGGAGCAAAATTCCCCCCACTTTGTAGATCATTCCTGTTTCTGGGACAAAAATGAAGGGAAATCTGGAAAAACTATAAGGGATACTGAAAGCAAAAAATAGTTGATGGGTGTTAGGCTATCCAAAACGAAAATAAAAAATGTTTTTTGAATAAATCTTGAAACACATGACTGTATAGAGTACAACTGGAAGCAGGGAACATAAGATGGCAGGATAAATTGTATTGTTTTTCCCTCCACAACACACAAATTTGCTCAGCTAGCACTTTTTGCCTGAGGGAGATGGACAGGCTACCAAAGTGCAATGCTTGTTACCTGAGTAGCCTGTTACCATACCTTGCGATTTTTATATTTTGGGTGGGCGGGCAAATTAACATATCAACACAAATACTGAATAAAAGCAGATCTGTGCTTTGTATTTTGCATAGGTAGTTTGTAGGCAAAGCAGAGGGAGGGAATCTAAAAATGGCATGGCACTGTGGTTGGGAGGTGTATGACCTCCATCTGTGCTAATGTTTGGTTCTCAGTGTAGGCACGAGTTCATATTAAAGTGACCCTGCTCAGGCTCACTCATCTACAATACTACACCTGTAAGAGGTAATACACTTTCTAGTGGCCTGTGTGTTGAAATGCCACTGTTTCACTGCTCCCTGGCCACTGAAGTTATGCCACAAGTCTGTGTGATGTACTTTATGCTGTGGTTTCTACTAGAAGCTACCAGGACTACCAGAAAGTATATATTTTTTTAAGTTTGTGCCCTTAGTATATGTGTTTCACATTTCTTATTGTATATACATGGTCCTTCTGACTTGCTTTGTCAGCAGTGAAGTCATAGGAATATTGGGCAGGCAATTGTGGATACATTTTCTAGTGTTAGAAAATCGTGATGTGATAAAAGTGCTCCCAAAAGTTGGATGTGAACAGAGCTGTGTGTGTGTGTGTGTGTGTGTGTGTGTGTATGTATGTGTGTGTGTATATATATATATATATATATATAAGTATGTGAACTTCTCAAATGTTTTGCCTTTCATTTCTTTTTAACCACTTTCCAACCGCGCTGTAGCCGAAAGATGACTACAGTGCGGTTGTCTAGTTCTGGGAGGGCATCCGAGGACGACCTCCCAGAATGCGCCCCCAGCGGTACAGAGCCGGCGCTGTCGTTGATCACTGTGTTCTGTGGACACAGCTGATCACATGATAAGGTAAAAGGCCAATCACAGCAGCCTTTTACCACATTATCAGGTGTGTCCAATGACACAGCAGATCACAATGTAAATACAGTTGCCGGTTATCGGCTGCACTTTCCTCACGATGTCAGAGCATGTAGAAAGTACTGCCGATAACCAGCAAATGTGATGGGAGATCTGCACTAATAAACAGGGCACTGATCATTAGTGCCCCGATTATCAGTGCCCAACAGTGCCGTCTGTCAGTGCTGCCTATCGGTGCCCATTAGTGCAGCCTCATCAATGCACATCAGTAAAGGAGAAAAATGACCTGTTTGCAAAATTTTATAATAGAAACAAAGAAAAACTTTTTTTTTTTCTCATTTTTTTTTTGCTCTTTTTCTCATTTACAGTGCAAAATATAAAAACCCCGGTGGCAATTAAATACCACCAAAAGAAAGCTCTGTGTGTGTGAAAAAAATGATAAAAATGTCACATGGGTACAGTGTTGCATGACCGTGCAATTGTCATTCAAAGTGCGACAGCGCTGAAAATTGGCCTGGGCAGAAAGGGGAGGGGGGGGGGGGGGGGAGTGCCCGGTTGGCATGTGGTTAATTAAAGTGATTTGATTCTAAACCTAAAAATGTTGTTAACCTAATGCAGTGGTGGGCAACCTTTTTTTTTCAACTGAGCCAAATCTCGCCAAAACCACGATTGAAATTTATTTTGAGAGCCACATTTTTAAAACTGAAAATACATCCCCCCATATAGTAATTCATCCCCCATAGTAATTCATCCCCCATAGTAATTCATCCCCCATAGTAATTCATCCCCCATAGTAATTCATCCCCCATAGTAATTCATCCCCCATAGTAATACATCCCCCATATAGTAATTCATCCCCCATATAGTAATTCATCCCCCATATAGTAATTCATCCCCCATATAGTAATTCATCCCCCATATAGTAATACACCCCCCATATAGTAATTCATCCCCCCCATAGTAATTCATCCCCCATAGTAATTCATCCCCCACATAGTAATTCATCCCCCACATAGTAATTCATCCCCCACATAGTAATACATCCCCATATTGTGTCAATTCACTTACCTTTGCTCCGCTCGTTCCTTTCGCTGTGTTCCCTTGCCGTTCTGGTCTTCAGGGCGGACTGTGAGAGGAGAGGAGTTCATCTCGCTGCCCCGCCTACATCCTGGCTGCCCCGCCTACATCCTGACAGCTGCAGAGTCCTGACTTTTGGGGCGTCCGCCCGAGAGGAGGGAGGGGAGGGGAGCGGGCGCCCGGCACACTGAAGAGCCGCATTTAAGTTTGTAAAGAGCCGCGGCTTGCCGACCACTGACCTAATGCATTGCTTGCATTAGGATAAAAACTGTTTTCAGTTTCCCTGTGCTCCCCCTTCCCTGTATGCCACTGTTTGTGTGTGCATGTATATAATCTAGATTTAGAGGGCACGCTGCTATGTACTAGCACATTTGTGGAACCAGGCTGTAATCTGTGTGGCTCCTAGTCATATGATTACAGTAAGTTTAGCAATCTTGTCGATCACAGAGAGTGGTTGTTGCAGTAACATAGTTGACTGTTGCACTATAGTGTCTCCTCTGCTCCTATTATATGTGCATTGAGCAGCAGGCCTGTGCGAAGAAGAGTGATTCTCTATTAATTTAGGTTATACCTTAGATTAGTTAAATTAGGTAGATCTCTTTTGGGTTTATAATAGCTGTCTGACAGAAAGCTGGAAAGATTGCTGTCATGGGGATCCTAAGGGTTAGCTCTGTGAGCTGAATTTTCTCTGTTGCCAACTCTGCAGTTTTTCTATATTTCTTTGACTATCCTTGTGGCATTGACACTTGTTCCCAATGTATTCTCCAAGGAATTAGAAAGAATGCATCCTGTAAGGGAGATCAGAAAATTAAAGTGCAACTAACAGCAAAGCTTGACACCAGAACAGTAATAAACAATTTAGAATTTCTTGATCTGCTCCTTTATCTGATGTAAATTGGTTAGCTTTATTGTATACTCTGTTAATTGATTTAATGAGTTTGATGTCTTAGGTATGTTTAAAATTGATTTATTGACAACACATTAGATATTTAGTTGGTTATCGGTATCACTAGACTCAAAAATAAAGACATACTACCTTCCTAATAACTGTTTTTGTGCCCTTTTGTTTAGGGCTAAAATCTTTATAAATAAATTGCTTGGTAACCTGCTTGTCACCTCTAGTTTGTTGATGTTGGCAACAATCTGCAGGCTCCTCTTGTAAGTGAACTGGGTGTACACACGGATTACTGTAGATGAAATATTCTAACTAATCTGGCGGGGATAAACTAGAGGTGTATACATGTCCTATGATGTCCTTCAGCTGTTTCTTTCCTGGGGGAAGAACACAATAGCTCAGCAGGGAAATCGCTGTACTATAATCGCATTGCTAGTACAGTGCAGGGGCGGACTGAGCATTTGGAAACTCGGGCACTGCCCGAGGGCCTGGGGTCAGTGGGGGGGCCCCATGAGATTCCCCTGGTACCTTTTTCATAGGCTTTTTTGAGTTTGGGCAAGGACACAGTGGCCCCATGATCCCCCATTGCCCGGGGGCCCCATGAGTTGTCAGTCTGCCCCTGGTACAGTGACCTCCTCTAGAGATCCTCAGTTTTTTTTTTTTCTGTATTAGGATTTAAAGAAATTGGAGAGATAAAGTGCTAAGTGTGATGTAAATGTGTAGAATAGCAGGCAGATTTTGTTGTTCTAGCCAGGGTGGATTTGATTTAAATCACTAGTCAGTAAGGCTTGATTTAAATCCTAGTTTTCTACATAGACTAATTCTTGCTGGTATAACTTTAATATGCAAGTAGATGAAGATTTTTATCCCCAGTTTAATAGGTTAATCATTCATATTTAGACAACTTTTCTGTTGTACTTAGGAAGGAGAAAAATAATCATTACCAACAATTTAAATAGATTTATTCATCTGAAACAATAACATTCCAGCATGTTATTTTCTTAAATAAACATCCATGTTTGTTAACTAATTTGGCTAAACAAAATATATATATTTTAAGAAACTTAGACTGTCAGCCCCTTCCTCCTCACACTTAGTTTCACTTTCTTCTTGTGCAGATCTATTCTACTCCAAACAATCAGAAAAATATTGTTTCTATTCTATTCACTGAACTTCTTGAAACTTAGCACTGAAGGGGTTGATTCTGTATTCAGAGGTTTGTAGAAGTTAGGATTAAGGTCTTTTTCTTAACTCTGTTCATGTTATAACATTTTTGCTGTGAAGAAGAGGCATGTGATCTCTGCTGAGTCAAATTCAGTTTTGAGAACTGCAAAAGTAAACCAAGCATCTGTGATAATATCTTGTAGGCAGAGAAACTGCCCAATAATCTTACAAAAACCTCTGGAAGAGCATGACATTGTGAATAGATTATTGGAATTTATTTACCAAAAAAATTAAACATATACAGCCTTATTCTACATAATTAAAAAACGAATCTTTATTTCATGATGGAATAACCTTTGGATGGTAAGATATTTTCCTCAAAAAGCATTTTATTCAAAAAAATCCGATTTAAATAAAAAAAAATACGATTTTTTTTTTTTTATTATTTTTAATCATTGATTTTTATCCACCCTGGTTCTAGCTCATTTCAGCCTTGGTCTGGTCAAGTAACTTTTCATCCCCTCCCTCGTATGTTGTATATTAATTTGAAAATTGGTTAGCTTGTTAGGAGGATCTAATTATCTCTAATTGTCCTGGCTTAAGAAAGGTTACATGCATGTATTGGATGTCTTCATACTTTTAGCACTATATGGTGTCATGCACACCAACATCTAGAGCAGTGGTTCTTAACCTTTTTGGAGGTACTGAACCCCACCAGTTTCATATGCGCATTCACCGAACCCTTCTTAATTGGAAAAATAAAATATGATTTTTAAAATTCAAAACATAGGTATATATTTATACATAGGTGCACAAAATGAACAAAACCATTAAGAACAAAACCATTAAAACATGATTTTCACACAAAAACAAAATAATGAATATTTACCGCAAATCAGTGTAACTTCTGCTGTTGTCTTTCAGAGGCCAGTTCAGAAATGCGCGGCATTACCTTGGCAAGTGCCACTCTCATGTCATTTTCGCAACAAAGTCTGTTCCTTTTCTTCGTCTTTATGTCCAGCATCCTCGAAAAGGATTGCTCGCAAAGATATGTTGTAACAAACGGTATGAAAATTCATCCCCCATAGTAATTCATCCCCCATAGTAATTCATCCCCCATATAGTAATTCATCCCCCATATAGTAATTCATCCCCCATAGTAATTCATCCCCCATAGTAATTCATCACCCCATATAGTAATTCATCCCCCCTATAGTAATTCCTTCCCCATATAGTAATTCATCCCCCATAGTAATTCATCCCCCATAGTAATTCATCCCCCATAGTAATTCATCCCCCATAGTAATTCATCCCCCATATAGTAATTCATCCCCCATATAGTAATTCATCCCCCATAGAAATACATCCCCCATAGTAATACATCCCCCATATAGTAATTCATCCCCCATATAGTAATTCATCCCCCATATAGTAATTCATCCCCCATATAGTAATTCATCCCCCATATAGTAATTCATCCCCCATATAGTAATTCATCCCCCATATAGTAATTCATCCCCCATATAGTAATACATCCCCCATATAGTAATTCATCCCCCATATAGTAATTCATCCCCCATATAGTAATTCATCCCCCATATAGTAATTCATCCCCCATATAGTAATTCATCCCCCATATAGTAATTCATCCCCCATATAGTAATTCATCCCCCATATAGTAATTCATCCCCCATATAGTAATTCATCCCCCATATAGTAATTCCATCCCCCATATAGTAATTCTTTCCCCATATTAATTCATCCCCCATATTAAGTCCCCAAGTCCCCCCTATGTCAATTCACTTACCTTTGCTCCGCGCGTTCCTCTCGCTGTATTCCTGCGCCGTTCCAGTCTTCAGGGCGGACTGTGAGAGGAGCCTAGCTCCTCTCACGTTCGCCACGCTGCCCCGCCTACACACATCCTGACAGCCAATCACTGGCTATCAGGATGTGAGTGGCAGCGAGACTGGCCAATCATTGCATTTGAGTCCCTGCCGCCCGAGAGGAGGGAGGGGAGCGGGCGCCCGGCACACAAGAGCCGCGGCTTGCCGACCACTGGGCTAAGCGATGTTGCGTGACCACCTGCAGCCAATGATGGACAAGCGGGGCATGTCATCACAAATCATATGAGTCGGGTGTGGGTCACCTCCGCCGAACCCCCGAGACTGACTCACCGAACCCAGGTTAAGAACCACTGATCTAGAGGCTTCATAGTCCTCCAGCTTAACATCTCCAGTGATTTCCTGTTCCTGGGGAACAGCATATGCCACATACAGCGGCCCATACAACTAAATGACTGTATATGGATGCACTTGTGTAAACCGCTTCTGTTTTATCATTTAATCATGCATGCATGTACATTGTGTTTCCCCAAATGTCTGCTAACATACTGTACAAAGACATTTATTATTATTATACAAGATTTATATAGCGCCAACAGTTTGCTCAGCGCTTTACAATATAATGGGAGACAATACAGCAACAATACAGTTCAATACATTTAAGTTCATTTTAGTTAAAGGTAAAGTGTAAGTTCAATCAAAAGCTTTGTAAGGCTAAACCACTCCCCACCTATCAAAGCCTATTCTATCTAACACTGTAAAGAACAGATCTGTATACTTATTCTGAAGCCAGTCTGTTATTTCCAGTGGTGGCTTCTGCTTAGAGGAAAGAACGGCAATGCCTGGGTGATGTCACATCACCCACAGGCTTACTATGGGGCATCTGTTGTTGGCTGTTCTTTTACATTGAAGACAGCTGATTATGGACTAGAGTGGCTTCAGAATAGGCATGTATGCAGATCTTTTTTTTTTACTGGGTTAGACATAAGACTATGGGGGTGAGAGTAGGCTTAGCCTTAGCTCTTGATTGAACTTCCACTTTAAGCTGGCCATAGATGGATTGAAATTCTTACTGTTGAGCTGGAAGTGGCTGAATTTTGATCCATGCGTGGCTGTGCCTGTTTGAAAGAAGTCGATTTTGGCTTGTTGGAAAATGTTTCTCAATCAGTCAGCTACAGCTGTTGATCACTGCATTCTAACAGCAGAGTCCAGATGTCAAAACGATGTGTCCCAGTGAGCAGGATTCCTCTTTCCATCTAGATTGTGTGAATGGAGAAATCATTTCTTTTTGGAAGAATGAATCCTCCATGGCCAGCCTTAGGAAATCCTGTGAGTTTCAATTAGTGTTTTGAAATACTGGTGTCCTTATTCATTGCGGAATACCTGATTGGTTGTGTTACCTCACCATTTAGACAAAATGTATAAATAAAGCCCAACTCTAGGCTCACTCTGTCTGCCTCTCTGTGCTTCTCTGGAGGCTTCCTCGAGCTGTATTTCTTTTTCATATATATTATTTTTTCAGATGTTTTCAGGCCAGTCTTACGTCATAGAGATCCTCTTTGGATTTTCTCTGGTGAATGGTGCTGCATTGCAGGGCACCACTTGATGTCCTTTGGCCTTTCTGATTAAATGATGCTAAGTCATTCATCCCAGAAGATTGAGGATTGTTTTTTTTTAACTCTTAATTTAGGACTTAGTTTTGACTAAAGTTGAACTTTAAACTGTCAGAAATTTATATTGGGAAAACTGGCTGCCTTTGTAGGGCTTCACTTTTTAACCAGACATAGCTGTAGGATACTAGCTTACCTTACTGCATTTTGTTAGTGAATTAGCTTTTCTAAAATTAGTCATCTTTTAAAGCAGAATTCTGAGCACACAGCAAATCATTGAAGATGCTTTTCAGAGAAGTGCTTTTTTTGCCTAGGAGAACCCTTAAAGCTGAAGTTGAGCCATAAAAAACTAAAAAAGACAGTATCTGATCTGTAATGATGGATGTCTCATGATGTACAGACAGCTGGATCATGTAGAATTTTTCTGTCCACTGGTACTGGTCCTTCTCTTGTCTCTGAACATCTCGCACTGCAGACTTTTAATAGCTTCAGGTCTTCTGTGAAGCCGCTGTGAAAACATTTCTGATGACCTACCCCCAAAACTCTTCCCCATTGATAAATATTCTTTGCTTCAACATGATTTGTAAATGGAGGATATTCTGATGTTACAGGATTCTTTCCCCCATTTAGAGATCATGTTAAAGGCATTAGAGGCAATGAAATATTCAATGGAGGAGGAGGGAGAAGGGGGCAATTTGTTGTCCGGAACTTTTTCATTGCAGCTTCACAGAAGACTCACGTCTGGTAACCACTGCAGTGCAGGAAGGTGATACAGGAAGAGGACTGGGCACCTTGCACAGAACATGTTATATTGTTATATCCATGGAGTAGTGCTAAACAGGAGTTTTGTGGGACCTGGAGACCCACTGCACGTAATTATCTTTTAAGATGAGGTCTTTTTCTGTGAAACCATGAGAGAGTGTGAGCAGTGTGGAATTGGCTGCAACAGGGCAAGTTATTTTATCTTGCAAGTGGTTTTAAAAAAAGACAATAATGATTTTACATGCTACAGTTATATAATCCTATAGTTGTTTGTTTTGTTTTTTGGGGTCGACAATTGAAAAAAAAAAATAGTAAATATCAAATATTGGATAGTAAAATTGTAATGTCATTTTGCTTTGATATAAAGCTGGTTTACATGGGATGAATGACAGATCAGCAGTAACTCATTACTTGCTAATCCCTTGCATGGCTCTGTGTAGTGTAGGTATGTATTTTATGAAAAACCCTGTCAGGTTTTGCTGCTATCTGGGGTGTCATTGGAAAGATTTTACCTAACTATTGGCTTGCTCACACCAGAATGCAGTGTGGGAAACCTGTATTCAGTGCACATGTCCTGCGCTGTGTTCAAAATGCACTGGGTGTGTGATCTGTTGTGACTGGTGTCAACGTATTCATAACACCCCAAACACTGATTTCAATTGCCTGCACTGTTTGCCTGCACTGGATCACACAGTACCATGTGATCCCTTGCAGTGTGTCTTTCAAAAGCAGTGCATGCACTACTTTTTGTGTGATCGCACGCAAATTCGGCCCTTACTGTTCGGGTGGCAACAATTCCATTAGCCTGGAAAGGAGGGAAACTGCAACAGCTTCACAGATAGAAAAAAAAAAAATGCTTTTTATTAGTAGGCCTAGTGTAATGCATGGCTGGACACAAAAACCAAGAGAAAGTCACACACTGCACAGGTACGATCAAAACCAGCACTCACACCATAGTTTCTAAGCTTGTGAGGCACACTACCAAGTGTAAAACTGCCCTGGCACATCGTGGAGCATTCACTCGGCACCCCAAGAAATAACAGAATCCAACTGCAGTGTTCTTGTACTGTCAAAACCTCCACTTTTATTATCACACAACACACCGGAGAATATTTCTTATGGTCATCACAATCTGCATAATAACACACATCAATAGTAATGTGAGTATTATAGCACGAAATAAACACATCTTTTGACAGCGTCACAACATAGAATTAATACATTACCAAAGCTATGGGAAGAAGGGAAGGAAGAGACCTCATCGAACCACAGTGCACAGGAGATCATGGAGAAGCCCGGAGGGGGGCGCTAGATAATGTAACAGAACTGCACAAACAAGTCTTATCTAATACAAGCGGCCCAATTCTAGCTATATCTTGTGACTCTGTAAGTTTATCTGAACCTAGGGAATGACTTTGTCATTCCCCATGCTTCTGGCATATGTGCAGCAATGCTTTACTTTAAAAATCCCCAAGGAAACCAAGGGCCCCAGGCCAGCACATTTCACAGGCATTACAGCTAGGTTCACACCTTGTGTGTGTTGGGAACGCTCGCAAAATTGCATGCTCACAGAAATGTGTGTCCGTGCCATTAGTATGGCCAAAGCCAGTTTGGCTTTTCTTCTGTGAATCACAGGAGGACAGGTTGTTTTTCTCTCCTGTGACCTGTTCTCAGCCAATAGCGCGCTAAAGTCCACTGTCGGCTGACGTCACTCAGCTAGTCCAGGCTGGGGAAAGATCCAGAATTTAAAGCCAGGATATACCCAGATCCCTGGAACAGCACCTGGCTCAGCCTCTCAGCAATCGACTGAGAGCCTGAGACAGCTGCTCCTGCCCACTCCACAGCCCAGCACTCCAGTGAGTTCTGGGGGCGTCAGAGCTGAGAGCGGTGACTGATAGTCACGGCTCTCTGAAGACCAAGAATTTGAGCAATCAGCGGTGTTTGATTGCTCTGTTCTCGGTCTTAGAAGCAGCGAGTGACACAAGCAGCATCAGATCAATTTATGATTTGAAAGAAAAACCCATACTTCTCTTTAAATTCTTAATGATTCCCCCACACATCTGCTAATTGTGCGCCAAAACAAATGGTCTTGCAGCACCGTGCGTTTTGAGTGTAGCAAGATCTTGAAATATGGTTGGTTGCCTTTCGCACTTTGTTCGTGCATAGGGCAGCCCATTTAAATGATTGGGCTATCCTACATACCACGTGCGCACGCTACGTCACACTTGCATGGTGTGAAAGGAGTCTTTGGTATGGGAAGGCCTGGTTCACACATTCGGTTTTTATAGCTTTTTGCAAAACGCACTACAATCCATTTAACATGGTTTCCTATGGGACATGTTAACATTTGTGTTTTTCAGCTGCTGATGTGTTTTTGGAAGGGATCAGAGACTTTTTTAAAACTCAACATGTATGAGGAATCTATAAACCGTTCACGTCTTGTACCCCACGCCTGGCTGCCCGCTGGCTCCTCCTCCATGCGTACTTTATTTCTTCTTTCTCCCTCTCTATTCTATTTCTCTTTTCACTCTTCCCTTCTTCCCTCTTTTCATCATTTTCTTTCCCTTTATGTTTCTTTCCCTGATCATTGGAGGTCGCGGTAGTCTCTGACGCCAGGCCTGACAAAAAGTTTCACTTTAGCTTTAGTTTTCGTTTTCTCCTTTACCTTATTGTTACGGGCCTTACACTTATAAGTCCCAATGGGACCCTTTTGGCTATCATTGACTGACAATTGTCCTGGAATATTGTATATTGTGCATTGCTTGTATTAGCCCAGATGGGTGGCAGTTTGTGGAAAAATGGATGTATAATTTTCTGGACTGGCTCGTAACTCCTTTTTTTCTAAGATAAAACAAACATCATTGAAATGAAAAACGCAACACAGTGTTTTTGATTCAATAGATTTCAATGGACATGTGACAAACGCATGTAGTGTGGTTTTGATGCATTTTTTTATGCAATTTGCATTTTTAACCTGCATAACAAATAAACTAAAACTACAAAACTCGTCAAAATGCGTGAAAAACACGTGCGAAAAACGCAAAATGCACCACAAAAAACACTGCAGAATGAAATCAGAAGCAAACTGGGGTTCTAGTCTTTGGTCTGGTTCACACCTATGCAGTTAGCTTTTTATTGCCATTTGTGTCCCTGTTGCACTTTTTCTCTAGCTTATTACGTGGAACAGTGGTCAAGTCAACAGTGCGGGGAAACCTTTGTAATGGAGCCCCAGAGAGTAGTACAAAAAGGAGGTATTCTCACTTTATCCAAAGCTAAAAATATATCTGGACATACTTTACCACTGTGGAGCCTAAGGGGTTAATCCTTTTCATTGTGTAAAAAGGCTGTTTGATCCTGTCTTCTCTGATCTCTTCTACTGTCCTTAATCCATCTGCTAATAGTACAGAGCTCAAGGAATCACTCTGCTCATGCTCAGTTTAGTGTGTGTATTGCTAGGGAATTTTTTTTTTTTTTCCCCCCCTTTGGGAGGGTGTATGTGATCAGTACAGGGCCAAATACTAAACTCCGGACCCTGCATTTACTATATCTGTACAGTACACAAAAGATGGAAATGCAATTATTTTAGTAAATATAAACTAAGTACATTTTCTCATCAGCAGTCTTTTTTGATCTGTCAGTGTCCAGCTGAGCTCTGGTTAATGTTGTAGGAGTTTTCTTTTTCCTCTGACTGTCCTGTGAGGCTGCACAACACCTGACCCTCTGTATGGATAGTGTTGATTGACCCTGTGCTGATCACATGTACCAAACAGAGCATGTGCAGACTTGCCACTGCTTCTGTAACTATGGCAGATTGATTGGGGACAGCTAAAGGGGAGGATCAGAGAAGATGGGATCAGACAGCCTTTTTACACTATGCAGAGGATTACCAAACTTGGGTTCCACAGTGAGTATAACAAGCATGCTCTACTGCACATACAGACTGATTTTACTGTTGTGGATTTAGTAACACTTTAATGATTACAGTGGCGCCAGGAATAATTTTTTTTTTTTTTTTTTAAGTACAATTCCAAGCTAAGCCTCAAAACAACAAAAGTTAGGCAGCCCATACATTGATTTTTTTTTTTTCCGTGAAACCATTGATCCAACTCCTCCATCCACACATTTGGGGTGGATGGGGGAATCACTCCTACTATGCTATTGAGTTCTCCTTGCCATCAGAATACAATGATTAGCACCGGCAGCACTGATTAATCAGGAAAAAAACCAACTAGTAAGCATAGATATTAGAAGGGGAGGGGGCATATTTAAGATTAGCTAGGTTCAGCCTGGAATTTCACTTTAAAGGTTAAACTCCACTTTTGTGGAAAACAAATCGCAAATTAAAAAAAAGGATAAAGCACAAATGATTGTGACATAAGCCATGTAAAATTCACCTTTCCTTTTTAACCACTTTCCGAGCGAGCTATAGCTGAAAGACGTTTACAGTTTGGTTGGCTGGTTTTGGGAGAGCGTCTATTGACGTCCTCCCAGAACCCTGCACCCCAGGAGCGCGCATCAGGAGTGCTCTGTGATTGCTGTGTTCTCGACAAAAGCTGATAGGTAAAGGGCCAGTCATAGCGGCCTTTTACCACACGATCAGCTGTGTCCAATCACATCTGATCAGTGTAAATGGACTTTCTGGTTATCAGCAGTCTTCTCCTCGAATGCTGTGACAGCATGAGAAAAGAGCTGATGGCTGGTGACTCTCACAAGAACATCTACACTGATAACACTGTTCAACAGGTAAAAAGTTTTGGGCATAAAATGAGCTAATCTTACATAATTTTGGGGTGCTGAAAACGAAAATGACCCTAAAAAATGTTGATTGGCTCTAGTTTCCATGATATATTCACCCATCTAATGACGTAAGCCATTCAAAATTATGATGCAACTTCAGCTGCATATTGCGCAATTGATACTGGTGACCAATAGAAAATTGCATGTATACTGAGATGATGCAATATTAGCCTTTAATTGCATCACTTCACTGCATAAAAGCTGCAGTATCTGTAGCTGATTGTAGTTCGACAGCGTCTTTACATTTCGTTTTATGCTTATATAGGCTACTCAGTAATGCCTCGAACTTGTGTGAATAAAGCAGATAATTTCTGCTATATCTGCGGTGAAATAACTTTTATCTCACAAAAAAGGAGGATAACAGGAATGATTAAGAAAGCCTACAACTTGTATTTTGGCTGCAAGATAGGAGACCAGGACAAGAGCTGGGCACCACATATATGCTACAATTCTTGTGGGACGGCACTGGAGCAATGGTTGAATGGGAAAAAAGGCATCTATGCCTTTTGCTGTGCCAATGATTTGGAGAGAGCCAACAGATCATGTTAGTAATTGTTACTTTTGTATGGTGCCTCCAATTGTAAAAGGGCTAAATAAGAAGAAAAAGTTATCTGTGCACTATCCAAATATTCCATCGGCAATACGTCCAGTTCCTCATGGAGAGGGGCTACCAATTCCTAAAGCACCAGAATCCTTTGTGGTTGAGTCAAGTGAGGAAGAACCTGAAGCGTGTAGTCACGTGCAGTTGTAAGAGATAGCCCTTTCCTCGAATACAAGAGAAAAGCCAAGAGAAGCAAAACCGACACAAACTGAAGACAAAACTAGTGAGAATCCTAAGTATTAAAATGATTCAACTTAGCTTATGGCTATAATTTTTCTTGGTAATCCTATGCAATATATTATGCCATTTAGGCTTTGTTATGTAGTCAATATCACTTGCTTTATATTTGTGGAAAGACATCTATCTATATAATTGTTGTGCATTATGTAGTCATTACGCCTATAGTAGAAAACTTTCCGTTTACAGAAACACTAGAGCCAATTGACAAATTTCATTGTTATATTTGAACTCAGAATGTGAAATTCATTAAGAAATGGATCCTTTTGTTTCCAAAACTGGCAAAAAATAAAAATTTGTTGAACAGTGTAATCAAGGCACTAATCATCAGTGCAGCCCAATAAGTGCTAATCAGTGCTGCATATAAGTGCCCATCAGTGCAGCCTCATCAGCGCACATCAGTGAAGGGAGAAAAATTACATGCAACATTTTATGACCGAAACTAAAACTTTTTTTTCTTTTCAAAATTTTCGGTCTTTTTTTAAGCAACAAATAAACCCAGTGCTGATCAAATACAACCAAAATAAAGCTCTGCCTAAAAAAAAAAAAAAAAAAAGAAAAAAAGGTAAAATTTTCATATGGCTGCAGTGTTGCATGAACGCACAATTGTCATTCAAAGTACAACAGCACTGACAGCTGCAAATTGGCCTGGGCAGGAAAGGGGTGAAAGTTCAAGGGTTAATCTGCAGCCTTGAAGTTTTCTGTAAAACTCAATACAAAATTGCAACTGTTCTGTTGGTTATGGACCGCCTCCAGAAATGTAATTTCTTGCTTGTGTGATTGGCTGCCTAATTTTCTCAAAAGTCTGCACTAAGATACAAGATTTTAGATATCCTCTTCAAAAAAATTTAATTTTGCTGAGCGGCTTCTAAAGGGTTAATAACTTCTAGAAGGATGCATAACTTGCAGCTTTATTCGTTTGAGCACTGCAAGTGCTGCAGCTGATCAATAATTACTATTATTATAATACAGGATTTATATAGCTCCAACAGTTTGCTCAGCGCTTTACAATATAACGGGAGACAATACAGTTCAATACAAGAGGGTTAGGAGGGCCCTGCTCCTTGGAGCTTACAATCTAATATTTAAAAAGTTACTTCCATGCAGAATCCACATCCAAAACACATAGAACAAATAGAAATTTTTCTTCAGAGCAACAAAAGGTAGGAATCTGCAAGTTTGTTAAAATCCATGCAATTTACCTAGACCACCCAGAGGGGGATCGTTTTTTCACAACAAAAGTGGAGTTATGATTTTAGGTATCATGCACTCTGCGTGCAAAAAGTGCTACTTTTGAAGGGTGGTGTTTTTTTTGTTTGTTTTTTTTCTTTTCAGCCTCTAATGCCCCTCTGTTATGTACAAGTGTATTAGAAGAGGCACATTTAAAGGTTGAAAAAATATAATTTGCGCATTTAGGAGGGGAGTGATTGGTTTAGGTGCATTTTTTTTAAGCTGCTTTTCTCCTGCCAGGAGGAATGGCATTCAGAGGAGCTATGCAAACGCACATGCAATGCCATATGACTTTTTGTTTCTGTAGCAGAAGCAATTATTTTACTATAGAGATATATAGACACAATTAAATTAATGATTTCAGAAGTCATGCAACAGTCTTGCTACGTATGTTGTAAAAACTGTCAACAGATCAATTTTCAGTGAGAAAACTATAGCGACATGTTTGGCTTTCACATTTCAAATAAGGGTATAAATATTATTTTAAATAATTATATTCTCTTCAAAAATTAATATATGCTCAGTTGTTTGTCAAGTAACATGCTTGGTGGGATTGAAATGTACCTTTGAACTTTGCATGAGACCTGGTTGCTCCTGAAACCAAATTTCAAATAAAACTCACAAACTTAATTCACATATTGCTGGCTTTGCCTGCAAAGTCATGTTATACTTGCCTGATCTGTGCAATGGAATTGTACATAGCACCCCCGATCCTCCCTCTTCTCAGGTTCTCCGCTGGCGCTCCTGGCTCCTCTTATCTGTTTGCCTCCCCTGAAAACTGCTTCCTGTTGTGGCACACCTGCAGACTCGATTCCAAACCACGCTGCCTGCATCCATAGATGTGATCTCTGTTTGATCGGAGACCTCCATAAAAGAGAACTTGTCATGGCCCATGCTGTCACACAAAGGATGATGTTTATCCCTTGTGATAGCAATAAAGTTGAGAAAAAGAAAATACATCTAAATGGACATTCATTAAATTTAAATAAATTATATCCCCATCTGACCAAAAAAATTGCAGCACCCACCATTTTAATTCTACAGGGTCTCTGCTCAAATGAAATATAATGCTCAGGGGCTCTAATTATTTTTCTAGCAAAATGTATGAGAAAAATGTCCGAATTGACCTAGGGGGTCAAATGGTTAATATATAAAGAAAAGTCTTAAAGTGCATAGATGCAAATATTTTTCATATACTGTATAATAAAGTGTGATCCTTCAAAACTTATCTTCAGCGTGCTCTTAATGATGAGGAAAACTCCAAACACCCAAAGATTTATATTTATAAATATATATAATTCCCACTGTGCTTGAGCAATAAATCTCTTAATGTGTGAGGGCCAGTTGTGCATTCCTGTGCAGTTCACATGCGGTTCAGTGCACTGTGATTTTAGCCCATTCATCTTGAATGGGCTCAAACTGCGCCGCTCCAAAAGTAGTGACTGCACTCCTTTTGGAAAAATCACTGCAACTGCATCTGTACCATGCGATCTGGTGCAGGCAAATGCACTGTTTGCAACCTGTTCAGGTTCAGGTTTCCCCACACCGTATGCTTGTGTGAACTGGCTCTACAGTGCCTTGAAAAAGTATTCATACCCCTTGAAATTTTGTCACATTACAACCAAGAACGTAAATGTATTTTATTGGGATTTTATGTGATAGACCAACACAAAGTGCACATAATTGTAAAGTGGAAGGAACATGATAAATGGTTTTCAAAATTTTTTACAAATATCTGAAAAGTGTGGCGTGCATTTGTATTCAGCCCCCTTTACTCCGATACTCCTTAATAAAAGCTAGTGGAACCAATTGCCTTCAAAAGTCAACTAATTAGTAAATAAAGTCCACCTGTGTGTAATTTCATCTCAGTATAAATACAGCTGTTCTGTGAAGCCCTCAGAGGTTTGTTAGAGAACATTAGTGAACAAGCAGCATCATGAAGGCCAAGGAACATGCCAGACAGGTCAGGGATAAAGTTGTGGATTAGTTTAATGCAGGGTTAGGTTATAAAAAAAAACATTCCAAGCTTTGAATATCTCACAGAGCACTGTTCAATCCATCGTCCGAAAACAGAGTATGGCACAACTGCAAACCTACCAAGACATGGCCATCCACCTAAACTGACAGGCCGGGCAAGGAGAACATTGATCAGAGAAGCAGCCAAGAGGCCCATGGTAAGTCCTGCACTCCACAAATCTGGCCTTTATGGAAGAGTGGAAAGAAAGTAATTTGTTGAAAGAGAGCCATAAAACGTTCTGTTTGTAGTTTGTGAGAAGCCATGTGGGGGACACAGCAAACATGTGGAAGAAGGTGCTTTGGTAAGATGAGACTAAAATTGAACTTTTTGGCCTAAAAGACGCTAAACATACATCCAGAGCTACAATGGAATGGTTTAGATCAAAGCATATTCATGTGTTAGAATGGCCCAGTCAAAGTCCAGACCTAAATCCAATTGAGAACCTGTGGCAAGACTTGAAAATTGCTGTTCACAGATGCTCTCCATCCAATCTGACCGAACTTGAGCTATTTTGCAAAGAAGAATGGGCAAAAATTCCACTCTAGTTGTGCAAAGCTGGTAGAGATATACACAAAAAGACTTGCTGCTGTAATTGCAGCGAAAGGTGGTTCTACAAAGTATTGACTCAGGGGGCTGAATACAAATGCACACCACACTTTTCACATATATTTGTAAAAAAAATATTTAAATGCATTTATTTTTCTTCCATTTCACAATTATGTGCCACTTTGTCCTGGTCTATCACATAAAATCCCAATAAAACACATTTAAAATTTGGTTGTAACATGAGAAAATGTGGAAAATTTCAAGGGGTATGAATACTTTTTCAAGGAACTAAGTAAATCAAAATTCATATACAGGCACATAAAAAAATCCCTGTGTGCAAAACAATAACTCATTCCACATATGTCCATAAAGTACAATAAAGTGAATATATAAATCAAAAGTTACAATGTACAAAAACGCAAATCTGTCTCAGGCTGCATTCACACCTGAGCGTTTTGTGGAGCAAAGCTTGACGCTCCAAAACGCTCAGGGGGGAAAAAAAAAATCTATATTACTCTATAGAGATCGTTCACATCTTCACTCCAAGTCGCCTGAAGCAGAACGCCTGAAGCTCAAAAAGTTTTGGAGCTACTTTTGGAGCTCAATTTGGACAGATTTTGGTGCGGTTTTATGCCCATAGAAAAGAATTTGCGCAATTGACATATTTGTGCACGTTTTTGTGCGATTTTCTGC
The DNA here is from genome assembly GCF_062004578.1 of Staurois parvus. NCBI lineage: Eukaryota > Metazoa > Chordata > Amphibia > Anura > Ranidae > Staurois > Staurois parvus. Next base: position 5,057,921 of record NW_028319936.1, on the reverse strand, counting down.
TCAACTGAAAATATTTAAAATAAACAATAGCAATAGTATATGAATAAATGTAAAATACACATATAAATAAAAAATCATGATTAATAAATCATTAACCTCTAGCCTTAAAAAAATTAAATTATTAATAATAGTAAAACACAGAGCAAAAATACATTATTATCAATAATAAATTATTACTTTTTTAGGTTTTGAGGTTAAGGTTATAGGTTAATTTTTATTAATATACTAATTTACTATTAAAGTATTTATGATTTTTTTTTGTGTATTTTACATGTATTCATTATTAATGGATTTTTTTGTTTGGGTTTAGATGTTTATTTTTTATTTATTAATAATAATAATAATCGTAATTTGTTATATTTTTGGGGGGGTTAGGTGTTAATTGTTAATACCTAGAATTGTATTTGATTATTTTTTTTACATGTGTATTTATTTTACATTTATTCATTTTATTATTACCCTAACAAAAAATTAATAATGAGAAAATAATGAGTAAAATACTATAAATAAAATAAATAAGAAAATAAAATACCAATCCTAACCTTAACTAACCCCCTATCCTAACAAAAAACAAAATAATAAAAAATTAATAAAAACTAAAGCTGATGGAAAAACAAGCAAAAAAAAGAAAAACCTAGCAACAAATGATGTATCAGATGGTATTTTTCTCTATTGGCCAATAAAAAAAAAAAGCCAAAGCTCCAAAACGCCTAAAAACTCTGGGGGGGGGGGGGGGGACTAAATCTAGATGTCCATAAATGTGCAAACTGTGAACACTCCACACCTGTAATCCCACACTGGAACCAGCGCTCACCCGCCTTTTTATCCAACCAGTTACCTCTGTATTCTTTCCATGGCAAAACAACTGGTAGCTATTGAGAGGCAGTGGTGATGTAAACCTCAATAATATCTAGAGTGGGAGGAGCTAGTAAGTGCAGCGGTGATCTGACTCTGCCCAGGCATGCATCACCCTTTGGTAATGTATAGTAAACTCCTTCTGCAGCAACACGCTCCACAAAAGCCACTGTCCTCCTCTGCATACTGCAATCTGACCTATTGAAAGACATCCCCAGGTATTGATTGGCTGCAGCTGCTGATTACCATGCAGAGCCAGATACTCCTAATAAGACAAAGATTTAACAATGTTAGGGGCACATACTCTCAGGGCTTGTTTACATACACTAGGGCCATAATTCATGGTTAACACTAAATTGAAAACCTACAGAGGCTTTCAAAGTGTCACCTGTTAGGCAACTTTGTATACTGCCTGTCTTTCACCATTTTACGGGCACGTGCAATTTTAAGGCTTGACATGTTTGGCGTCTGCGTGCACTAAAATTATTTTTGTCCTTGAAAAATATTTATTTGTTAAACATTTGTGCAATATTGTGTGACATTTTACATGGCTATTTTTCTTTCAGAACATTCTAAAATTATTAAAGTAATTTTTAGCACAAAATTCAGAATTTTTTGTGTGAGAAAAATTGCCCCCCAAAAAAGTAACTTTCCTCTAGAGTAGATGTCTCCAAACTTTTCACTGAGGGCCACATTGTAAATGTTTGGAAACAAAAAGAACATCTGTTTTTCTAGATTATTTGATCTTACTTAAATGTGCATGATATGATTCAGTACAAAAGAGAACCTCAATAAAACAAAGCAAATTATCTACCTAAACTTCTTTTTGTTATCTTTTTGCTGTGTTATTGCTCTGTGTGTGTGTGTATGTGTGTATGTGTGTGTGTGTGTGTGTATATATATATATATATATATATATATATATATATATATATATATATATATAAAATGTGTATGTTACATCTTTTTTTCTGTAAATATTTTTATTGCACCCTTTTGACCTTTTAGTAAGAAATCTTTCTTTCTGAAAGTGTTGAACTGTTTCTAAAGCTCTTTAATGCAACTTACGAATTCCTGCCGCTGAAGAGCGCTACTATGTGTGTTTAACCCTCTGTATAGCCTGTCTGCGGTGACAGTGGTATACAGACGCTTATCCAATCATCCTAGTGTTATTGCTGATATTGCCGAGTTTCCTCTTTCTCAGTACAAAAAGGAGATGGTGGCGGCAGTGTGAAGAGTTAATTGTGTAATTAACCTGACCCAGTAACAATCGCGCTCAGGCTGCCGGTACATCGATTTGTGGTGCAGTGAGCTGGAAAATCGTTGTGCAGGGTGCAGCTTGGGCGTGGCATTGTTACGCATGTGACATTGCGGTTTTAGATTGGCTAGTCCTTTGGTCACGAGTTTGGTGAGAAGGGCAGAGGTCTGACTCCGCGATCGTCACAGCACTGACTGGCACTGACAGGCAGCACTGATAGGCAGCACTGATAGGCAGCACTGATGGGCAGCACTGATGGGCGGCACTGATGGGCGGCACTAATGCACACTGATGGGCGGCACTGATGCACACTGATGGGCGGCACTGACTGGCACTGAGGGGTGACACAAAGGCAGCTCAGATGGGCACTGATATGTGGCACTGAGAGCTGGCACTGATACACTGACAGGTGGAGCTCCTGGGGCTACACAGATCATCAGGGCACACTGATCGTCCGTGCTCTGATGATCTGTGTAGATGTCCCCTCCGAGGAATGCTGATTACTGGCTCTCCTCTCCTCACGAGCTGTCAGCGTGACAGCTCGTGGGGAGAGAAATGCCAATAACCGGCATTTCCCTGTGATCAGCTGTGATTGGACACAGCTGATCACATGACCGAGCCGACATGTTCGGCTCTTTGCCGATCTCCGCGAGCCACGCATGCGTGGTTAGAATGGGAGGACATCATATGACGTCCTCCCAGAACGAAAGAACCACCTTGCGTCCGTCATATTACAATATGGCGGGTGGGAGGCGGTTAAGGTGTGCAGTCTTTCTGAATGAATTTGTGTCAGCAAGCCTTATGTTGGATTTGTAGTAGCTTGAGCACACTGCTTGGGATGGCTGTGTACAGTACAGCCACCCCGATCAGTGTGCTTACGGTGAAGAACAAACACTCCCAGCACACAGTTAACTCTTTTTTTTGCACTGATCACTGTATTGGTGTCACTGGAGATGTCAGTGACACCAAGCTAGTTCCCCCCAGTGTCAGAAAAAAAAAATCCCATTATCTATACCGCCATTTGTAAACGCTATAACTTTCACACAAACCAATTAATTTACACGTATTGGGATTTTTTTTTTTAGCAAAGACATGACGCAGAATATATTTGGCCTAAATTTATGACGAAATTTGAATTTTTAAAATTTTTTTTTACTGGACATGTTTAATGGCAAAAAGTCTAAAATATTTTTTTTTTCTCAAAAACCGCACAGGCAATCAAATACCACCCAAAGAAAGCTCTATTTGTGGGAATAAAAGTACATACATTTCATTTGGGTGCAGCGTTGCATGACCGTACAATTGTCAGTTAAAGTAAAGCAGCACCGTAACGCAAAAAATGGGCCTGGTCAGGAAAGGGGGTACATCCTCTGGAGGGCAAGTGGTTAATTATATATTTACACAGGTGTATGGGTAGCCCAACATTTATTCGGCAAAAATGTATCTAATGCTAGCCATACACTAGCTGCAAAATCGTTTGAACTTGTTTTCAGGTAACAAACACTCTGTTGCCAGAGCAAACAATAGTGGCATCATGTTCTAACCAAATTTCAAATGATAAATTGTTCAATGGACAAAAACGAGTCTGCTTTTTGTTCATTTTGTCACATATGCGCAGTATAAACATTTTGATTTTTTAACATTTGAGAAACGCATTAACTTTTCAATTTTCCGTTTGTTTAGCAGACGGTTTCCAACTTTTTCCTTCAATTGTCTGGTTCTGAAAAGTCAAAAACTATTTTCTATTTGTGCCTATTAACTGGAAGAGAAAAAACGGTTCAAATGACAGGTTTTTTTAACGATTGTTGAGTGTATGGGAACAATAGGCATGGAATGCTGCTGGGTGATCTGGAGGGTGAGCTCCATCTAAAGCAGAAATAGGAAAGAAGAGACAGGGCAAAATATGAATAGTGTAGTAGGTGCAGTCCAGAAAATGTATAAAACCTTAAGAATTGCATTCACAAGTGTTGTTGACATATGGATGGTGGAATAATGCTGGGTTTTAAGGAGCCAACCGATCTTTTATATGGACACCCGTGCTTTGGCCGAAACCATAAAAGATGCAGTGACAGCATAGTGCCAGTGTTGCAGTGAAATGGCTAGGACCGTTGCAAGCCAGGATGTGTGGCCATAAGACACACATCCATTGTCTTCTGACGTTACCCTCGGACATACGCAATAGGACGTGATTCAGAGTACCAACTCCTCAGCCTAACTATCCACACAGTAGTATGTGGACCAGTGGCCAACCAGGGACGGATTCATAGTTGACTGACATTAAAGGACGAGTAACACTGCTACCCACATGCCATATAATCAAGGACCATTATAAATAATACATGTAAAAATATATTATGTTATATATATTAGGGTGCCTTGGCAAAATGTCCAAAACTTGCCCAAAACTTGTATACAAGCCATTGGGTGGAACAAGCCTGCCTTTTAGTTACACAAAGCCACAGGTTTTCATAGTGCACCATTATGACCTAGCCGCAGGCATCATAACAGCCAATAACATCATCGGTTGATAAGGAGGTTGTCAGCCACCTGCACAGCATTCTAATTTGATCATCCCCTGCCTCTCTCTGTCAGCACTGGGGTCACATTAGGTCAGTGGAGAAAAACTGAGGGAGAAGAGAAACATTGGAATACTAGTCAGTACCAGTGTGAAGAAGTGTATTTGCTCTGAAAGAATAAATCACCTCTAATGTTGGGTGTCCTACATTTGTGGATGTTGCTGCATTATATAAAACTATTAGAATAGTTTTTCACATTTTACAATGGGGTGCCTTAAGATTGCCCATAATTTTAAAGGGTGCCTCAGGACTGTCCTTAATTTTACAGGGTGCCGTGACTGAAAAAATGTTGAGAAACACTGTGTTAAGGTATGCTTACAAGACAGTAGCAAAATAAAATGGCATAGTTTCATAATAAGAGGTAAGAATCTTAAATAGTAATGATCACAAAAATCTGAGATGTTGATCCATAAAACACTTCGAATTTCTTAGAAAACCTATCAAAACATATGAATTCATTGGAACTGTAACCATTAATTAACCACTTGCCATCCAGGTCAGTTCTGACATTTCTCACTTACATGTAAAAATCATATTTTTTAATCTATATTTAGAAAATCACTTAGAACTCCAAAACATATTTATTTGCAAGCAGAGGCCCTAGGAAATAAAATGGTGGGTGTTTTGTTTTTTTGTTTTTTTTTGTTTTGTTTTGTTTTTTTTTGGTTGCAAGGTATTTGTGCAGCAGTGTTTTGGAATGCAAATTTTTTTAATACGCTTTTAATGAATTTCACTGCGCATAACCACTTATAACGCCCAGTGTTTTGGTAAAATATAAAAGATGTAATGCTAAGTAAATAGATACCAAACTTGTCATGCTTTAAATTTGTGTACTCCCTTGGAATGTCCGCAAACTACAGTACATTTAGCTATCCATAGGCAACACTTTGAAAGCCTTTACAGATTATCAGTTTAGAGTTACACTGGAGGTTTGGTGCTAGAATTGTATTGCTTGCTCTGACATTCGTGGCAATACCTCGTGTGGTGTGATCAAATTTACATGTGTGTGCATTCGCATTTGGGGTCTATTAGACCCCATATCTCTCCTCTAGCCTCCAAAACATTTGATAACACCGAGATTGGTTTGATCAGATGCTTTCACAAACTAGTAATGGCTTGTTTACATCAGACTGAAAGCATAAGTCACAAAATCCTCATTGCTTCTGGTTTCTGATCTCACAGAGATGAAGGAACAACGTCAGTTCCTCTCTCTGCATTAAAGTGGATTACAGTGGATGTCACTGGTCTGAATGGTGGTAGAAGTGTTCCACCTGTAGAAGTGGATGAGTGGCTCTATGGTTGCTAGAATCATTTCTACAGTGAAAGAAATCGCTAGCTGAAAATTTTGATACCTAAGATGGTATAACCACTTTAGCCCCTTGATGACATCCTACATGTGTCATGACACAAAAAAGCATGGGACAAGAAAATGGTATGCGAGTAAAAGTATTGACAAATTATGTACATTGATAATAAAAGTATCAATTCATTAACAATGCATGGCACATAAAAAATAGGCATGGTAGAAGACAATGATATATGGTATATGTAAAGTTATAGACAAATTTTATCTAAATGTTCAATAATAGACATTTTGACTTAGTAGGAACATATCAATTTGCTAGGAACGCATGACACAGAAAAAAACGCTAAAAAAAAAATGGTATATATGAAGGTGTAGACAAATTCTAATGAGAAGCATAGCAATTCATTAAAACACATTGCACTTAAAGCAGTACTTGAGTCATTTTTTTGTTCACCATGCTGTAGGGCTGTGAATTGATATGTTATTATGGATTGATGATACTTTTCTAATTAATATGTTTATGATTTGATAGGTGCTCTATGAAATAACATGTTTTGTGGATTGATATCTCTGAGTTTTGTTATTCAAAATTTGATTGTTACCTCTTATGAAATTATACCAAATTATGGTTGTTTTGATATTGTGTCTTTTATAAGCATACCTTCTTAACACAATCTTCTTTTACACTTGTCTTGTTTTTGACCGTCCTTAATTTCCTGGCATGTGGGCAGCAATGTTCTCCATCTCTGCATTGAGATATCAATTCCCAACACAGGGTGGTTACTGTGGGGAATAAACATTGCTCCAAAGTGCCAGGTCCTATTCAAATAGTAGTAGAAGAAAGAAACCCTCATGCACTTTATTTTTTTTTTTTATATATATTTTATTGATTTTACTATTTTCAATTTTACATTCACTAAAAAAAGAGAAAACATATTTACATATCCAAAAAAAAATATTATTTAACATGTACATACACAGTCTAAATTTTCCATACCCCTTCCCCAATTCCCCCCCACCCCCATTCCGCACTCTATTCTCTTTCCTGGGAATCTTATGCACTATTATTCTACTTTTTGACTTATTTTCTGGTTTGTTTGTTTCTCCTCCTCTTTCTATTTCAGGGTACTATTTTTTACTTTGATCTTCTATACACCTCCCATTTTTCCCATCCGGAAGATTTCCATTCTATCCTCGTCTATATGGTAAAGTTCCTCCATTCTGTATATCTGATCCACTTTTCCCATACAATCTTTTATTTTTGGTGCTTGTTCCCTCCAAAATTTAGGTATTAAACTTTTTGCTGCACCTAAATATAATAAGCCAGAGTTTTTATATTTTTCTACTGAAAACATAGTACCATGGAAGAGACATATCACTGGATCTTTTGGAATTTTAATCTCCGTTATCTTCTGAATCTCCTGAATTATTTCCTCCCAATACTTTTATTTTAAAACATTCCCACGATGTGTGTAACATTGTGCCCCTTTCCCCACATCTACGCTTTGTCTATGTGCTATATTGGGAGTGATATACCACCTTGCCAAAAATTTGTAATTCTTTTCCACATGCTTACATTCCTGTTTGTGATTCTATATATTTTCTTTTGCTTTTCCTCTTCTATTTTCACTCCCAATTCTTTTCCCCATTTCTCTATATATAGTGGAGTTGTATCCGTTAATAATCTAGTGAAAATTTTATATACTCTCGAAGTCCCATGTTTCCCATCACCCCGTGTATTCATTAAGTGTTCAAATGGATAACATTTATCCTTTGTTCTTAGAGGCTTGGGGGGCTTCCCAACAAAATGTTTTAACTGAAAATAACGCCACTCATCAAATCTGGGGAATAACTTTTTTTATTTTTCAATTCCGTGAATGTATATGATTCCTCCCCTTTCATTATATCCCTTAATTGTGCGTCTTCCTTTTTTAACCACCTCCCCGCTATGCTTTCATTCCCTGAATTTGAAAAAACTTTGTGGACACTATTGGCATTAACATGGAATTTAATTTCCCAACCCATTTGTGTATGTACTGCATCCCATATTTTTAATACATTTCTTGTATACGAACTTGTACTATTTACCAGTCTTCGATAATGGGGTGGTATCCAAACTATCTTACTGAATTGTGTCTCACTTAATGTGATTTCTATTTTTACCCAACTTTTCCCAAGTGCTTTATGTGTCCAATCAAAAATTTGTGCCACCATAACAGAATTATAATATCTCTTCATATCTGGTACCCCCAATCCTCCATTCTCTTTATCTTTACTTAATACTTCATAACTTATCCTTGGTTTTTTATTCCCCCAAATGTATCTTATTACTACATTTTTAATTATTTTAAAATATATTCCTGGGAGCTTTATTGGTATCATATGAAATTTATACAAGGTTTTTGGAACAATTACCATTTTTATCCAGTTTATTCGTCCTATCCAAGAGGGAATTCCTATACCCGCTTTTCTCACTTCCCCCTTAATCTCATTCAATAATGGGATATAATTTGCTTTATATAAATTTTTTTGTGCTACAGATAGATTTATTCCCAAACATTTTAGTTCTCTTTCCTTCCATATAAACGGGAACTCTTCTTGTAGAACTCCTTTCTCTTTGTTCAGCAGGTTTACATTTAAGATTTCCGTTTTCGTTGGATTTATTTTTAAATTTGAAACCTCACCATATTCTTTTAATGTTTTCATTAAGTTCGGCAATGTTATCCTAGGATTGACCACATAGAAAAACAAGTCATTCGCTTAAGCTGCCACCTTATGCTCCGTCTCTCCTATCCTTACTCCCATTATATCTATATTTTTCCTTATAGTAGTCAAAAGTGATTCCAAGGACAGGACAAACCGTAATGGTGAAAGTGGACATCCTTGTCTCGTCCCATTTATGCATCACAAAAATACTTGACAATTCCCCATTAACCTTATTGCTGCCAAGAGTTTTCTGGACAGTTTTGTTATCCATTCTCTCATTCTGGGTCCCATCCCCAAAGTCTCCAATGTGTCCAACATATATCCCCAATCTACTCTATCGAAAGCTTTTTCCGCATCAACAGAGAGTAACATGGGAGTTTTTTCTTTCTTACTTTTTTGAATAAGAAGTAGCGATCTTAATCCATTGTCCCTACCTTCCCTCCCCGGGACAAAACCCACTTGATCTATATTTATCCATTCCGACATTAAATCCCTCATTCTGTTAGCCAGAACTTTTGCATATAATTTAGTATCTATATTTAATAGGGATATCGGTCTATAATTGGAACACGGAGTATCATCTTTTCCTTCTTTATGTATAATTACAACATGGGCTTTCAAAAATTCCTCCCTTATTTCCATCTTACCTCCCAAAGTATTCATATAGAGCTCTAATTTGGGGATTAATTGATCTTTATATTTTTTATAATATCTTACAGTATATCCGTCAGATATACCTGAAGAAGTGTCTTATTTAATCTCCAACTATTACCTTTGTTTTGCTCTTTTCCCCATATTAGCTTCATTATGACAGATGCATGGTCCAATATTGTTATAGCTTCTATGTTTACTTTAACCAGAGACTCAATGGGGTTTATTTACTAAAGCTGGAGAGTCCAAAATCAGACTCCCTTCTGCATAGAAACCAATCAGCTTCTAACCTCAGCTTGTTCAATGAAGCTTTGTTAATGAAACCTTGAAGCTGATTGGTTTCTATGCAGAAGGGAGTCTGATTTTGGACTGTCCAGCTTTAGTAAATAAACCCCAATGAGTCTATGGTCCAAAAATATATAGTCCAATCTGGAATAAATCTTGTGTGCATGAGAGTAGAACGTATAATCTTTCCTTCACATGTTTAATTCGCCATATATCCACCAGTTGACACTGATATAACATCTCCTTCAATGATTTCAGATTCTTACTCCCATCTGTCTGCACAGGTGATGTTGTATCTATCTGAGGATCCATGCATAGATTGAAATCTCCTGTCACAATCAGTTTACCCTTTTTGAAATCCATTAATTTCCTCAAAGTTTTTTTTTTTTAGAAATACCTCAGGTTTTTTATTAGGGCAGCAAATGTTTGCCAATGTACATTCTTTTTCTTGTAATTTTCCCTTTAGGAACAAATATCTCCCCTCCAGGTCCTCCAACTTTTCTTCAAACTTAAATCTTATATGCTTTGCAAACCCTATTGCTACTCCGTTAGCACGCTTAATTGGGGAATCTGCATCGAACCAACTTGGATAATATCTAGATTGCAGTTTTACATTCATTCCTTGTGTTAAATGTGTCTCCTGCATAAATACTACTGAGGCGAATAGATGTTGTATTTCTTTGAGGATCTTAAATCTTTTCCCTGAACTATTTAGACCCTTAACATTATAAGTCATAAAGTGAACCTCCTCCATTTTTCCTTTTTGCTTCTTTTTTTCTGTTTCTCTTCTTCTCCTTCCCTCCTCCCTTCCACTCTTTCTCTTTTCTCGCGGAACCTTGATCTACCTCCAACTACCTCTTTCCCCCTCCCTCCATCCCCCCTTTCCCCATTTAGGCCTTTCGTTTGCCTATGAATCATTTGTGGATCCATTTCCACCCTAGATTCAACCTGAGGTATAGCTCTGAACATGCACGTTTCCCTTCCCCCTCCCCCCGTCCCGCCAAGAACAGAAGGCACAAAACTTAATATTTAATCCCTAGTTCTTGAGGGGGCAAGAAAGAGACTGTGGAGCAAACAAAAAAAAATCCAATTTTTCTTTCCCTTTTCCCTTAATAAAAGCACCTTTTTGCTCTCCTTTCTTCTCTTACTCCCTTGAACTTCTCTATTCTTGCTCCCCTCTTTTTAAAGCCTGCACCTATCTTTTTCCAACAGCCGCATTTGCTCCTCATTTTCCTCCCATTCTGGAATATATATTCTCTGCATTTCAAGTCTCTCACAAAAGTCTTTCAGGTCCTCAGGAAACTTTAATGTTGCTGATCGTCCATTTTTCCATCCGATCAGGCAAGCAGGAAAACCCCATCTATATTGAACATTCTGCCTTCTCATTTGTTCCAGTAATGGTTTTAAAGATCTCCTTCTTATCAGTGTTTCTGCTGTAATATCAGCAAAACTCGTCCTCTGTCCCAGTGAGCTATTGTTTGGGAGACAAAAGCCAAAGCTTTCTCCCCTCCTGCACGTCGGCCGGCTTCTCCTCTCACTGTTCCTTGTTCTGAGTCACATAACCGCTCGGCGTCCTCCCGGCTCTCTCCTGTCACAGGGATCCTCCAGTCTCTCTCTCCGCAACTTCACCTTCACTCAGCAAGCTCTGAGGACACGCTCTCCACATAGGGGACTGCTTTCCTGACGAAAATCATCTGCGGTTCCCCTAGCTGCCTTCTCCACACAGCGGGACTTCGGTAAGGGTTCAGGTGCCGGTAGTTCTCATTGTGAACTCCCGCTTAGCGCCATGTTCAGACTCCTCTATGCTCCTCTATTTACTTGCCGTAATATCCTCTTTCATATTTTACAAAACAAATTGGGGTATATATATGTATGTATGTGTATATATATATATATATATATATAATTTTTTTTTTAGTCAGTGTATTTTTTTTGATAACTGCGCATTTCGGGTTTTGGCCAAGCGTGATAGAAATCATTAGTGACAGGTCTTCTTTATGGAGAGATATGGGGTCAATGAGACCCCACATCTCTCCTCTGCAATGTAAAGTATTAGATCAAAAAAGGCATTGATCTAGTGCTTTTAAAAAAATGGCCTGAACTGGAAGTGACATTGCTCCGGTCCTCCAAGGACATAGAGATGAGTGGAGACCATCTTTCCTTCACTAACCTGATCAATCACTGTTTTTGGTAGAAATGATATTTCTGCATGGCAAATAATTTACTAGCAGGTGTAGTAGAGTAATAGAAATCCAACAGACCCAACAGTCATGACATGCATGCTGCTGATTCTGTGTAATTGAATCACTAATTGAAAGGGGCATGTTCAAAATAATAGCAGTGTGGAGTTCTATTAGTGAGGTCATTCATTCTTTGAAAAACAGGTGGCAATTATTACCCTTATTTAACTACTTGCCAACCGCAGATAGCCGAATGACGGCTACACTGCAGCCGGCTAGTTCTGGGAGGGCATCATATGACGTCCTCCCAGAACGCGCTCTCCTACGGACACAGCTGATCACGTGATGTGGTAAAAGGCCAATCACAGCGGCCTTTTACCACGTGATCAGCCGTGTCCAGTGACATGCTGATCACCGGGAAATGAAATTGCTGGTTCTCAGCTGCACTTTCCTCACGCTGTGGAGCGTGAGGAAAGTACTGCCGAGAACCGGCAGTTGTCAGAGCAGGGATCGGCACCGATCATCAGGGCACTGATGATTAGTGCCCTGATGATCGGTGCCCAGCAGTGCCACCCACTAGCTCTGCCCACCTGTGCCCAGCCATGCACCCACCAGTGCCGCCCAGCAGTGCCACCACCAGTCAGTGCCCAGCAGTGATGCCAGTCAGTGCTGTCTATCTGTACCCATCATCAGTGCCGCCTATCAGTGCTGCCTCATCAACGCACATCAGTGAAGGAGAAAAATTACCTGTTTGAAAAATTTTATAATGGAAACAAAGAAACTTTTTTTTTTTCCAAATTTTTTGCACACTTTTTGTTTATAGCGCAAAAAGTAAAGCGCCCAGTGGTGATTAAATACCACCAAAAGAAAGCTCTATTTGTGAGAAAAAAAATGATAAAAATTTCATATGGGTATAATCTTGCATGACCGCACAATTGTCAAACAAAGTGCGACAGCGCTGAAAGGTAAAAATTTTGCCTGGTAAAGAAGGGGGTATAAGTGCCCGGTAGGCATGTGGTTAAGGAAGGAAGGCAGCAAATGTTGTACATTCTGGTTACAGTGCATTTCTCTCTGAAATTCTGAGGAAACTGGGTCGTTCCAGACATTGTTCAGAAGAACAGCGTACCTTGATTAAAAAGTTGATTAGAGAGGGGAAAACATATAAAGAAGTGCAGAAAATGATAGGCAGCTAAAATGATCACAAATGCTTTAAAATAGCAACCAAAACCTTAAAGACGTGGAAGAAAGCGAAAAACTACCATTCGAATGGCCAGAAGAATAGCCAAAATGGCAAGGACTCAGCCAACAATCAGCTCCAGGAAGATCAAAAAAGGTCTAAAGTTACCTGTGAGTACTGTTACAATTAGAAGACGCCTATGTGAAGCCAAGCTATCTGCAAGAAGCCCCCGCAAAGTCCCACTGTTGAAAAAAAGACGTGCTGAAGAGGTTACAATTTGCCAAAGAGCACACTGACTGGCCTAAAGAGAAATGGGGCAACATTTTGTGGACTGATGAAAGTAAGATTGTTCTTTTTGGGTCTAGTGGCCGGAGACAGTTTGTCAGACGACCCCCAAACACTGAATTCAAGTCACAGTACACTGTGAAGACAGTGAAGCATGGTTGCGCAAGCATCATGATATGGGGATGTTTCTCATACTACGGTGTTGGGCCTATTTATCGCATACCAGGGATCATGGATCAGTTTGAATACATCAGAATACTTGAAGAGGTCATGCTGTCTTATGCTGAAGAGGAACTGCCCTTGAAATGGATGTTCCAACAAGACAACGACCCCAAACACACCAGTAAACGTGCAACATCTTGGTTCCAGACAAACAAGATTGACTTTATGGAGTGGCCAGCCCAATCCCCGGATCTTAATCCAATAGAAAACTTGTGGGGTGACATCAAAAATGCAGTTTCTGAGGCAAAACCAAGAAATAGAGAAGAACTGTGGAATGTAGTCCAATCATCCTGGGCTGGAATACCTGTTCACAGGTGCCAGAAGTTGGTTGACTCCATGCAACACAGATGTACAGCAGTTCTCAGAAACAGTGCTTATACAACAAAATATTCATTAAGTAATTCAAAGGAAAGCAAAATCTTCAAACATTTTTCAGTTTATATAGTGAATGTTTGAGTTTGTAAAGAAGAATACAAACACTGCTATTTTTTTGAACAGTCCAATATTCACTTTTCTTCAATTTTTTTAGAGGAACAACACAAATTTGATATATTTTTCTTCATGTTTTGATTTGGAATAGAATGTGTAGTGTTCCCAATGCATTTGTGTGTATGGAAATAAAAGCTATTAGAAGGATTTTGAGCTTTATTCACTTTTTTCAACACACTGCTATTATTTTGAACACAATTGTAGGTGTCAAACACAAGGCATGCAAGGTCATTTTATGTGGCCCTTGCACTCAGCCAGAACATGACAAAACTCTTATTCTGCCACCTCCGGCTTTTGGCCTTCTCTCCCTGCTCAGTCACTTGGGGTGATGGAAGCTGAGGGGTGTGGAGGGAGCTATGTGCAGAGTTGGGGGGATGGGGGAGAGAGGTGCAGAGTTGAGAGCTGAAGAGTACTGGAAGTGAGATGTGGACAGCCTGTGAAAGAAACCTCAATACTGCACACTGTACATAGAGCACTCATAAACCATACACTCTGCAGCACACTCCTGAACTCTGTACATAGTGTACTCCTGAATTCTGCATACGTAGTCTTACAGATACAGTTGACTCTTTGAGGGCAACCATAATGCTGTGCAATGTCAAAGGTTATGATGGCATATACAATTTCAGGGAAAACGTCTGATAAGCATAAGGCACAGTCAACATGGTCAACTGACCAAAAGAGATAAACTGACATTGCGCAGGATTGTGACCCAAAATAATAAAACTGCTTCTGCAAAAGTGATTGCAGAGCTCAGTCCGAGTTTTCATGTCCTTTTGCATTCCGGAATGCATGCACGCTGCACTCCACAGATAGTTCCACCTTCCGGTGATCTGGACGAGAGTGGCCGGCCTTTCTTCTGTATCGCAGCTTGTGTTAGCCTTCCTGCTTTACGGACCCTGATAGTTTTTGGTCAGCTGATATCTACCAGGTTTATGAGCCTTACCTTCTTGTACCAAATGTGATTGGTCCTTTTTGTGTGCTAATAAATTGTTCCTAAGATACTTCACTTAGGGGGCGCTTCTGCTTTTATTTCCTCGCAGGGAAACTGCATGTGATTCGGACAGGAATCTCTTCGCATTCCTGTTCAAATCAGATGTGATTCTTTGCAATGCGATTTGAGTCCAGTCATTTTTTGTATTGGCGCAAATCACACTGCAAAAGGTATCAGTACTCGGTGTCAGTGAGTACTTGATTGAAAGTATCTGTACTCGCCGGTAAAAAGAAACGGAATCGTTGCAACCCTAGCCTTTACCTTAAATACCAGCTGGCTATTTGTGCCCTTCAAGAAACGCCTGACCAAAGACACTTGAGTTGTTTCAGTTATGCATGGATGGAATGGGTGTTCCATTCCACTTGAACCCTCTTATTCACAGGTTAAGTGTTCTGGTTTACTGCTCCCTTGATTTTCAGGTGCTAGACTCCTGCATGGATGTGGCAGGTTGCTATGTTTTCCTGTTTAGTAAATTATATTCTGTTGGTAGTGGTTTATGTTCCATTTCCCTTTTCCACTGATGTTTTAAGGTACCTGTGACATACCTCCTGGATAAGCTAGATATGCCATTGCTATTAGTTGAGGACTGTAATTGTGCCCCTGACCCTACCTTGGATAGGTATCCCCCTGCAGCAGCAGGCGCCAACCATAGGGGAAGTGCTCTGTCCCAATTTTTCAGGGAGCTGGGATGGATATTTGCAGGCTTAAGTACCCCGAGCTTTAGGCAGTTGTTTTTCCATGATATGTCGTCTTCCCGTATTGACCTCTGCATAGGCACCCAAATAGCAGTTCCTCTTTTCCATAGTCTACACTATGCCCCCTGAGGTATCTCGGACCATTTGCCTCTTTTATTATACAGGTTACAGTGAAGCCCTCCGTTGCTCTGAGGCCCCTGGAAATTAAATGCATTCTGGTTACGTTTTACTCAAATTTCAAGAACGAGCAGAAGCCCAAATACTGGAATTCTGGCGTGTCCATGAGCATAGTCTTAATTTGATTGCAACATAGGAGGCTTTTAAAGCCTATCTACCTGGAGTGATCATTTCTGACATTTCCCTGATTATGGAAAAATGCCTTTACATACATTTGACTTATTGCTCTGAAAAGATCAAATGACCACACTAATTGGGACCGTATAGTCCATTAGGGGGTGTACATCGGCTACCAATTGTGATCGTAATTTTGAATATATGACATTTCACTTTTAGTTTTGTATGATATACATAGTATTGCACTTCAGATAAATTATACTTTTTTTTTTTTTTTCTCTCAAATACACATCAATAACCTTTGACTTTCTTTTCCTTTAGGCTGTTCGTTGCTATGAGGCCCTAATCTTAAAATCTGAAGGAAAAGTGGAGTCCGATTTCTTCTGTCAGTTAGGCCATTTCAACCTATTATTGGAAGACTATCCAAAAGGTAAAGTCAAAATGTTGTGGCATCTTAGTAAGAAAAAAAGACAAGTTTATGAATCATTCTGATAACTTCATGTTGGAATTGTTATAATTATTAACTTAGGATGTTAGTGCCCATTTTGTAAAATGAAATACGAAGTTTCAACCTCTGATTTCATGCAACATCCGTTACAGATTTTATAGCATTTCCACTTTTAACACTTTCATTCCAGGTCCTGCTCTCCAGTTTTTTAATCCTGTTGCCAGACCACTTTTGCGATATTTCCCCCCTCCCACCCTATTTTTTGTTTTTCATTTACAGCATTCAGAGTTTGAAAAAGACCCTCCCCAAACCATACATTTTCCGAAAGCACAATACCAGTAGAATAAAGTGATTTTTTTTTTTCTTTTTTTCTTAGGTACTGCAACTGTTGCGCAATTGTTAATCAATACTATATTTTTACTAAAAAATATACTAAAACTCATCCTTAATGGACAACATACACAACAAAATTTATACATTTACTGCTAAATACCTATTAAATCCAAAGAATTACACTGTATTGAGGTAATAAATAAAATATTTTTACATTTTAAATTGTGCCTTTTTGTGAAGAGGTGAAAATTAAGGTATGCAAAATTGTTATAAAAACAATAGGTTGGCTTTCACCTATGCCTGCCCTGTGTGCACTGCAGGTGTATATGCTGTAATACTATGATGCAGACATACATTTTATTGCATTCTTCAATTACACAGTGCTTGTGTATACAGCATAAACCAATATATAACTGACCCTTACTTAAATTCATAAATTCAAGTTGGTATTGTAAAGTGCTTCCAGTGCGATGTCCCAATGAATATATAGTTTCCCAACACAAATAAAGTCCCTCAAAGTGTCCAGTATGAACCAGTAAATGTGCTTTGGGCTGGCTGCCAATAGTTGTGCAAATTCCTTCCGTGTAGTGCTTCACCAACGTGCCTCTCCCACCACTAAGAAAACTCACCAAATTTCTGTGGTTCATATTGGGACACTTTTGGATACACTATGTTTATCGGCATTGCATTGGAAGCAGTATATATTCAATGCACTTTGTGGGTGAAGCACTTTATAATACCAAATTGTGTTTTTTATGGTTTCTAGGATTTTGGAATATATACATGTATTTTGCACTAAGGGTCAGTTATATATTGGTTTATGCTGCAATCCGTGTAATTAACCGCTTAAGGACCACCCTATAGTAGATATACTGCTACAGGGCGGCCCCTGTTTGCAAAATCAGGTATATATACACATTATTTTGCATTTCCGGGTAGGGGGCACGTGCGAGCCCTACCCGCGCTGCCATTCTCGGCCGTGGGTGTCAATCACCGGGTCCCGGCCGGTGATTACTGCCGATCACCGACAGGGAGGAGGGCTGCTTTGTTTACCAATAGTCCTCCTCCCTGTCAGTTTGGACACACTGCTCTGGATGGCTGAGCACAGCCATCCAGAGCAGTGTACTTACAGTGAAGAACACACCACCCGCCCCCTAGTAAAACACTCCCATCCCACAGTTAACCCTTTGATTGCCCCCTCATGTTAACCCATTCCTGCCCAGTGCCATTAGTACAGTGTCAGTGCTTTTTTTTTTTTTTTTTTAGGACTGATACTGTATTGATGTCAGTGACACCAAGTAAGTTCCCAGTGTCAGAATGCTTGCTGCAGTCCCGCTATAAGTCTCTGATCACTGTTATGAGTCGCTGATCGCCGCCATTTTTAGTATAAAAAAAAATATTCCAGTACCTATATCGCTTGTAAACGCTATAACTTTCACATAAACCAATTAATTTACATAGATTTTTTTTAGCAAAGATATAGAGCAGAATATATTTTGGCCTAAATTTATGACGAAATTTGATTTTTTTTTTATTTTTTACTGAACATGTTTAATAGTAAAAAGTACAAAATACTGCTTTTTTTCCTCAGTCTTTTTTTTTTTTTTTTTTTTTTTTGCGCAAAAAAAAACTGCACAGGTGATCACGTACCACTGAAAAAAAGCTCAATTCTTGGGAAGATGAGGACGTAAATTTAATTTGGGTGCAGCGTTACATGACCGCGCAATTGTCAAAGTAACACAGCACCGTAACGCAAACCGCTTCCTGACCACCCTATAGCAGAAACACTGCTGCAGGGCGACACAGGTGCACAAAATCACGTGTATATTTACGTGATTTGCGCTCCTGATAGCGTCAGATTGCCTATCAGTACACCAGGAATCACATTTAACCCCTTGATTGCCAGGAAAACGCTCATACACAAATCTCCATTGCTAGTATAGTGTCTGAACGGATCAGTATCTTTGATCAGATCAGCACTATACCAGCGGTCACATTAGTATAGTGTCCCCAAAAACGCTGGGATAAGCCCCGGCACCTATGTTTAGCCCCTAGGCTTAACCCCCCCCTTTCTCTCCCAGCAAGTGCAGTGTCAGTAGATCACTGTCACTTGATGCATTGCACACAAAACTGTAGTGTTCGCAGAATCAGGCCTGATCTCTGCTAGCACTTGCCGGTAAATTTTGATGACTCTCATATGCAGCAGAGTGGCAGTACCAGTGCCGCTTTACCTTTTTTGGTGAACTGGTGAGCACCTGCGGTCTAGTACATCCTGGTCGTTCACATACCTGCACTGCAGTATCACTTGGTGACGTGCCGAGTCCCATAAGTGCAGTACAAGCTGGTGCTGTGGCTAACACAAGTAGTTTCCCACACCTGTTTTTCACGGAAGATCTGTATGGATTGATTGTGGATCAAAACAATTTATATGCAGTACAATTTATCACCGCCAACCCAAATTCAAACCTTGCCAGACAATTCTCATGGAAACTCATTACGGTTTCTAAATTTAAATTTTTTTTGGGCCTAACCCTCAACATAGGCATTACTAAAAAAAAATGAATTGTGGTTGTATTGGTCCACAGACCTGATTCTTCATATGCCGTGTTCTCTGCTGCCATGGCCAGGCATAGAGATGAGAGTATAATGTGTTTTATGCATTTCATCCTGTCTTCCTCGGGATGACCCTGAATTTGACCGGCTCCACAAAATTTGGCCCCTCGTAAATCACCTTAACCAAAAATTTGCAGATGTCTATACGCTCTCATTAATTCTTCTGGCCGTCTTGCATTCAAATAATTTCTTCCCAGCAAGCGTACCAGATTTGGGGTCAAGCTATATAAGACCTGTGAGAGGGCAACGGTATGCATATAGGTTTCGGATTTACGAGGGAAAAGATAGTCATGTGGAGCCCCCCGGATGCCCAGACAACATGGGAAGCAGTGGCAAGATAGTTTGAGACTTGGTGTCATCCTTTTTCCATATGGGGTACCACTTATACGTGGACAATTTTTATTCAAGCGCACCACTACTTAGATATTTGTACAATCTTGGAATTGGCGCATGTGGCACCATGCGAAATAATGTGTACCCACCATTAGAAGTGGGTGGATGCCAGGCAGTATATTCTAATGTTGGGCATACCACACACTTTTTCTGGCAGAGATTTCTTCTCTTTTTTTTTTTTTCATTCAGCTCACAAGCTTCATAAATAAAACAAAGCATAGCATATATACTCAACAAAGACCAGCGACGTACTGTTACATCACTGGACTTTGAATGGTTATACCAGGATGATGCCTACAGCTACAGGCATCATCCTGGTATCGTTTCTTTCAGCCGGGGGGATTGGTGCTATCCTGGCATTTCAGGGCCTCTGAAACTGATAGGTAGTGAGGAAGTTACTCACATTCAGGTTTTCAAAGTGGTCATTGGATTTCAGGCTCCTGTTTATGGCTAGGTTCCCAAAAAATCTCACACATGTGGTATCCCCATACTCATTAGAAGTAGCAGAATGTATTTTGTTTTGTAATTCCACATATACCCATGGCTTGTGTGAGCAATATATAATTTAAATGACAACTTTGTGAATGTCATTTTCCAAAAACTTATTTGGATTGATTGTGGATCAGAGCAATTTATATGCACAATTTATCACCGCCAACCCAAATTGCCAGACCATTTGCATGGAAACCTGTTATGGTTTCCAAATTTAAAGTTTTTTTGGGCCCAACTCTCAACATAGGTAGTGAAGAAGTGAAATAAGGAATTAATGCACCATCAGGATTTCAAAGGGGTTATTGGATTTTGGGCTATTGTATGTGACTAGGCTCCCAAACACTCTCACACATGTGGTATCCCCATACTTGGTATGAGTAGCAGAATGTATTTTGGGGTGTAATTACAAATATTCCCGCGACTAGTGTGAGCAATATACCATTTAAATGACAACTTTGTGTAAAAAAAAAAAAAAAAAATCTTTTTTTGTCATTTTCCAAAAACTTGTGGAAATAAAATAAATCTTCCATGGACTCTACATGCCTCTCAGCAAATAGCTTAGGGTGTCTACTTTCTGAAAAGGGGTCATTTGGGGGTGTTTGTACTGCCCTGTCTTTTTTTTGTTTATAGCGCAAAAATTAAAAACCCAGAGGTAATCAAATACCAAAAGAAAGCTCTATTTGTGGGGGAAAAAGAATTACATAAATTTGATTTATGTACAGCATTGCATGACTGCACAATTGTCACTTAAACTAGCTCAGTGTAACAAAAAATGGCTTAAATGGCAGCATCTATAACGTAGTTTGTAGACACTAACTTTTATAACTTTCACATAAACCAATTAATATATACTTATTGGGGTTTTTGTTTTACCAAAGACATAGCAAAATATATTTTGGCTTAAATTTATGACGAAATTTGAGTTTATTGCATGTTTTGTATAACAGCAATTAGAAAATATTGTTTTTTATTTTCCAAACATTTTTCTCTTTTTGGCTATAGCACACAAAATAAAAAACGCTGAGGTGATCAAATACCACCAAAAGAAAGTTCTATTTGTGTGAAAAAAAGGACATACGTTTCAAAGTACTTGGACTTTCTTGGTATCTCAATTCTCCAGCATGTTTTAAAAAATAAATTTTTTTTTTGGGAGGATTTAACACTAAACTTGGTCTTCAACCTGTATCTTTTAAATCCTAATGTTATTTTTTAGCCATCTTGCCCTCATTCACTTTTAATTTACAGAGTACAAGTGTTTCAGTTTTTGGGAAAAATTTCTTTCTAGAAGGAGATAGTAAAGTAAACGTGAAACTTTATGCAACATATTGTGATGCTATAACATCTGAGCAGTTATCCAAGCATGCCGTTTTACCACTTGCCTATCGGGCACTTTTACCCCAATTTTCAGCTTTCAGTGCTGTTGCACTTTGACAATTGCGCATTCATGCAACATTGCACCCATAAGAAATTTTTATAATTTTTTTCACACAAATAGAGCTTTCTTTTGGTGGTATTTAATCGCCACTGGGGTTTTTATTTTTTGCACTATAAAAAAAAAAGTTTTTCTTTCTATTTTTACATTTTGCAGACAGTTAATTTTTCTCCTTCACTGATGTGTGTTGCGGAGGTGGCATGGGTAGGCGGCACTGATGAGGTTATACGGATAGGCGGCACTGATATGCAGCAATGATGGGCACTGCTGGGTATTGATCATCAGTGCAGGTGTGCTCTGTGACATTTGAAGGTTATTGGCAGTACTTTTCTCACACTGTGACAGCATGAGGAAAGTGCTGCCAATAACCGGCAACTGTATTTACTTTGTGATCTGTGTCATTGGACACAGCTGATCACTTGGTAAAAGGATGCTGTGATTGGCCTTTTACCTAGTCATGGGAACAGCTGTGTCCGTAGGACACAGTGATCACTGACAGCACCAGGTGCACGCTGCTGGGGGCACTTTCTGGGAGAACATCATATGACTCCCTCAAGAACTGGACAACCTCACTGTAGCCGTCATTCGGCTATAACACGGTTGTAAAGTGGTTAAAGTGCTTGTAAACTGTTATATATATACACCAGTGAAATGACTGGCCTCGGGTGATACAAAGAGATTAAACAAATCCTCCTGCATAAGTTGTACCTGTTTATCTGCAGTATTCTCCTCTTTACATCAAGTAATTCACAATTAATACATTTACAAAGCTTGTCTGAGAGTTCAGAAAAAAGGGGGAGGAGAACTGAAATTAAACACTGCAGAGCTCAGTGAGGAGAGTTCTGAGCGCTGATTGGGAGAAAGACACCCCCCCCCCTCCACACAGCTCATAGAAACAGAGCTGAGGCTGTCAATCTGCTTGCAGGTCTCTCTCCTGTCACTTTTTTCTCTTGGTGTAAAGAAAACATGTCAAAAATGAGTATGGCAAGGTAGTGGACAGTGTTAGCACAGTCTCAGTGTACCGCTTCTAAAAAAGGTTTTTAGAAGCTGAAACCTTAAAACCTGCATTCCATGTTTTATGATGATAAATTAGGTTTTAAAAGTTTGAATTAGCATTTGTATTAATCTATCACTTGATCACTGGTTAAACCTAGTTTTTTTTTTTTTTTTTTGGTTTTTTTTTTTTTATTTTTCTCCATACAGCATTATCTGCATACCAGAGGTACTACAGTTTACAATCTGACTACTGGAAGGTGAGTTGGACATATATCTTGTTTTGGAAAATTGCCATAATGTTTAGAAATGGGGTCCATTCAAAGTTTAGTGTCTTGCAGTTAAGTACTCTAGTATGTTGATTTCACTCACCTTAATTCTGTGATGATGCTTTCTTATGCTGACTTTAAAGTGGTTCTAAAGGCTCAAGTTTTTTTTACCTTCATGCATGAAGGTGGAAACCTTCTGTTTGTAGCAGTCCTTCCTAATACTTTAACTGAGCCCCATTCTGATCCAGCGATATCCATGAGAGTCTCGGTTCTCTGGGAACTCATTCCGCTGCTGTCAGTCATAGCCAGTGAGCCAATCAGGAGAGGGAGGTGTGGTGGGACTAAGCTACAGCTCTGTGTGTGTGAAGGGACACGCAGAGCCGCGGCTCAAACTGCTTGCTGTGGGGGCACTCGTCAGGAGGGAGGGGCCAGGAGCGCCAGCAGGGGACCTGAGAAGAGGAGGATCTGGGCTGTGCATGTTAATATGGCTTACCTTGATCCCAGAGATGCCTCTGCTGAACATACAGATGACAATGTGGTCATTAGATAAATCAGTTGTTTTGTTGAAAAAAGTACACATCACTCCTTCTTTTTTTTTTTTTTTTTTTTCTGGTCTCTAAGTATTTTTAAGCAAAAGGTCATCTGAAGCTGTCAGTTATTTGATCATTTATGCATGGGTAGCTAAGGTTTAAAAAGACTTCTGATTCAAATTTTTAGCTCAATAGGTGGTGAAGGTGGGCAGCAGGATTTGTCCTGTGCGCAGAAGATGAGCAATTATCTTAAAGTTCAGTTCCAGGTAGATATTAAATTAATGTAGTTATGTAACTTTATATTTACATACAATGAGCAATTATCTGAATCTTCATGGTTTTTGCCTTCTGTTGTTCTTGTGCATAGCTGCACTCAGATGGGGGGGGGGGGGGGGAGAATGGGTGGCACTAGGAGCTAGCCTATCATGCTCTGCTGTATGCACCTGCTAACAGGGAACATACTTGCTGGAGGAGAGCAGAGTTGATGAATTTTCCGTGTATTACAGTTTCTTCCTAGTCAAATCGGCAGGCTGCAGGTAAGGAAGTGACACAATTGTATTTATCCCAGGGAAAGCAGTATCATCCTTCTGGTATTTTTCCTTGGAAAAGCGATGTAAATCACAAAAGTAGCTTGACAGTTTTTTAAATCCTTTAGCGGATAACAGTTCACATATTTGTATTTCAGCTGTGTATTATGCAAATTGCTTGAAATTTAGCTTGAATAAACCCAACAACTAAAATGTAAGATGTTGCAGCTTAACAGTCCTTAGAAGCAGTTGCTGCTTTAGTTTTCTTATTCACATTAAGAACATTTTCAGCAAGCAGAGAACATACCTGTTCTTTCCAGAAATGGAGTGTGCTTGTCCCTTCCTTGCGAGAAGAATTTAACAATTTCATTATCCATCTGTAAATTCTCCCCATCCTTTGTGTAAAGCCTCATGAACACAGGATGTTTTAAAAATGCTCCTCCTCTTGGCAGCAGCGTTTGGCAGGCGCTTGTCAAAGTGTTTAGGTGCGTTTACACGTGTCAAGCGCTTGGGTGGTAATTAATTTAATTGATCAGAATAATAATATATTCTGGCCATCCGAATTAATTAATGCTGAAGCGCTAAATGAGCCTAGCTTTAACACGTTTTTAGCTGCGTTCAGGCGCGTCAAGCGGTTTTTCTGCCAAAACGCTGCTGCTCCTGGTCGCACTGGCCCATGGTTTTCATCCTGCCTGTAAGCGCTACTGCTACTAAAAAGCTTGTAAAAGTCTGTGTGTGAACACATAGGAGAACATGGAGCGCCGTTTGGAAGTGGTAAAAAAACACACTCCTGACGCTCCTAAAAGTGGCTGTGGAAACGCCCTGTGTGCATGAGGCCCTATTAGTGATGAAAAAAGGCAGATGTATGTAGTGTAGCTTGGGTGGCAACCATGGGCCCTCCGTAGATACAGTGGAGCCTAGTCAACCAATTGCAAATTTACCAAATGTGGGGGGGAAAAAAAGTCCTGAAAAAAATGCAGCCACAACATCTAATATCTGGTAACTGTCAGTATATTACATTTGTTTTGGGTTTACATGCATTTAGTTATGGTTAGGTTATATCTGTTTTTACTTGGCTGTGAATTATAGACTGTTTTATATGAAAGGAATTAAGTACATTTTTGACATTAAAGTACTATGAAAGCGCAATAAAACATTTTTCAATAAACTATTTTATTTGTTGTAATTCTTACCCCTGCACTTGCAATTTACAACGTTTAATGCTGCTGGGCTCCTGCTCTCAATGCTGCTTCACTTAAAGCTTTTAAGAGATGACTAGAAGTTAAGAGTGGACACAGCAGTCTTCAGTCATTCTATTCACTTGGAGAAGGAAGAGGGGGGTGGAGATGCAGGAAAGTACCTTGCCATCTTAGGCTATGGAGGGGGGTTTCCATAGATGTGCACAGTGCAGGGAGACACAACTTGCTCCCTGCATGCAGGAGTTGCTCCATTGGATGCTGAAAGAGAAAGGAGCCACCCTGAAACAGGAAGCCTGCAGAAGTGGTCTTCGCACTAGCGAAACTGAAATTTAGGCAAGGATTAGGGCTGCTTAAATTGACGGCGCTATATAAGTACCTGCAATAATAATGTAATAGTTTGTAGACGCTGTAACGTTTCCACAAACCAATTAATAAACCGTGTTTTTTTTTTTTTTTTTTTGTAGTTTGTAGACACTATAACTTACACAAACCATTTAATATACACTTATTTTGTTGGTTTTTTTTTTAACCAAAGCAGCAGAATAAATTTTGACCTAAATTTAAGAAGTTAGATTTGTTTTTTTTATTGGATGTTTTATAGCAGAAAGAAAATGTTTTTGTTTCTTCAAAATTTTTGGGATTTTTTTCCATTTATATATTAAAACCCGGTGGTACTCAAATACCACCAAAGGAAAGCTCCATTTATATGAAAAAAAAAAAATTTCATTTGTGTACAGTGTTGCATGACCACGCAATTGCTAGTTAACGTAGCTCAGTGCTGAATAGCAAAGGGCTGGTCATAAATGGGGTAAAACCTTCTGGAGCTTAAAGCGATATTAAAGGTTCATATATTTTTTTTTAATTCTAAATTAACAAACATCTTATACTTACCTGCTGTGTGCAGTGGTTTTGCACAGAGCAGCCTGGATCCTCCTCTTCTCGGACCCCCCACAGACTCTCCTGGCACCTCCTTTTTGTCGGGTGCCCCCACAGCAAGCAGCTTGCTATGGGGGCACCTGCTGCTCCGTGTGTCCACTCTCACACGGAGCCGCGAGTTGGTCCTGCCCCCTTTCCTCCTTGGTTGCCTGGCTGTGATTGACAGCAGCGGGAGCCATGAACTCCTGCTTGCTGTCCCAACCAATGAGGAGGAGGAGACACGGGACAGCCGAGGTTGTTGTGTACATCGATGGATCGCGATGGGGTTCTGGTAAGTATTGAAGGGGCTGGGGACACTACTGCACACAGAAGGTTTTTTATCTTCACGCATAGCATGTATGAAGGTAAAAAAAACCTTGAGCCTTTACAACCACTTTAAGTGGTTAATGCAGTCTTTTGCACATAAGGGCCAGTAAGGGCTCATTTATACACACTGCAAAAACTGTAGTACCTCTGAAAAGCAATCCGCTTTTCAGAGGCATTTCACAGGCAGAGAAGGAGGTGATATGTCCCGAACTCACGGCCTATTTTAGCCATGTACCGTATTTTGCGCTCCATAAGACGCACCTAGGTTTTAGAGGCGGAAAATAAGAAAAAAAATATTCTGAACCAATGGACTGCAGACATAGTACAGGAGATGACCAGAGACTGCGGACACAGTACAGGAGATGACCAGAGACTGCGGACACAGTACAGGAGATGACCAGAGACTGCGGACACAGTACAGGAGATGACCAGAGACTGCGGACACAGTACAGGAGATGACCAGAGACTGCGGACACAGTACAGGAGATGACCAGAGACTGCGGACACAGTACAGGAGATGACCAGAGACTGCGGACACAGTACAGGAGATGACCAGAGACTGCGGACACAGTACAGGAGATGACCAGAGACTGCGGACACAGTACAGGAGATGACCAGAGACTGCGGACACAGTACAGGGGATGACCAGAGACTGCGGACACAGTACAGGAGATGACCAGAGACTGCGGACACAGTACAGGAGATGACCAGAGACTGCGGACACAGTACAGGAGATGACCAGAGACTGCGGACACAGTACAGGAGATGACCAGAGACTGCGGACACAGTACAGGAGATGACCAGAGACTGCGGACACAGTACAGGAGATGACCAGAGACTGCGGACACAGTACAGGAGATGACCAGAGACTGCGGACACAGTACAGGGGATGACCAGAGACTGCGGACACAGTACAGGGGATGACCAGAGACTGCGGACACAGTACAGGGGATGACCAGAGACTGCGGACAGTGCAGGGATGACCAGAGACTGCGGACAGTACAGGGGATGACTAAGAGAATACGGACCTTTGGGGAGGGAGGGGGAGCGGTTACCTGAATTTGACAGGTACCCGCTCCCACTTCCGCGGAGTTGTCGTCCCTTTAACTGTGCTTTTTGCTTGGTCCGGCGTCTTCTGGGACCTGTCATGTGTCCCAGAAGACGCCGTACAATTCACAAAGCGCAGCACTTCTCGCGCATGTGTACTGGGCACCCGGCTCTCAAGCCCAGAGCCCACACTGAAGATGCCGACGCGGGAAGCCTTCGCAGCGCTGGACCGAGGAACAGGTGAGGTCCTGCTGCAGAGAAGAGACGAGCGGCCGGCCCGGTATTCTGACACGGCGGTGGGAATACCGGACCGGCTGCTCCATATTCGCTCCATAGGACGCATTGACATTTTCCCCCCTTTTTTTGGCGGGGAAAAAGTGCGTCTTATGGAGCGAAAAATACGGTAAATGCCACTGCATTGGTTGAGGAAGTTGCAGCACAGCCCCATTCATGTAAATGGTGAGTTGCCTGCAGAACATAACAGGAGTTTACTTGACAGCAAAGCATTGTTGCCATGACATATGTACACTCCCATCTGTAGTTTAGAGAGGAGCAGTAAAAATGTGGGTTAACCATGTAGTTTTTTTTTTTCTCTACCACCCCTCCACCTTTAACTATAAATGAGCCCTTACTGAATTTTGGCCTCTTTTTTTCAAGTTAACTTTCTCTTCAGTTGGTGAACATTTTTTTAGTATTTTTTGGTATCTCGTCTTAATGCCAGCATATACTTTGCAGAAATAAGCCTTACAGTGACTGCATAAGGTACTGATATACACTGTTCAGAAAAATTAAAGGAACACTTTGAAAACACATCAGATCTCAATGGGGAAAAATATGCTTGATATCTATACTGATATGGACTGGGTAATGTGTTAGGATCGTAGGGTTGCCCAATCGTTTAAGGGAATTGAAAATTATCAACCTACAGAGGACTGAATTCAAAGACACTTCGAAAATCAAAGTGAAAAAATTATGCAGCAGGCTAGTCCATTTTACTGAAATTTCATTGCAGAATGGTACTCAGTAGTTTGGCCCCCACGTGCTTGTATGCATAGCTGACAACGTTGAATCATGCTCCTAATGAGACAGCAGATGGTGTCCTGGGGTATTTCCTCCCAGATCTGGACCAGGGCATTCAATGGTAACAATTCCTTCATCGTCCAGGAACTGCCTGCATACTCTCGCCACATGGGGCTGGGCATTGTCGTGCACCAGGGGGAACCCAGGACCCACTGCACCAGCGTAGGGTCTGACAATGGGTCCAAGGATTTCATCCCGATAACTAATGGCAGTTAGGGTGTGTCCCTCCATGGATATGCCTCCCTAGACCATCACTGGCCCACCACCAAAATGGTCACGCTGAACGATGTTACACGTCTGTCACATGCTCAGGGTAAACCTGCTCTCATCTGTGAAAAGCACAGGGCGCCAGTGGCGGACCTGCCAATTCTGGTGTTCGACGGCAAATGCCAATCGAGCTCTATGGTGCCGGGCAGTGAGCACAGGGCCCACTAGAGGATGTCGGGCCCTAAGGCCACCCTCATATGAAGTCTGTTTCTGATTGTTTGATCAGAGACATTCACACCAGTGGCCTGCTGGAGGTCATTTTGTTGGGCTTTGGCAGTGCTCATCTTGTTCCTCCTTGCACAAAGAAGCAGATTCTGGTCTTGATGATGGGTTAAGGACCTTCTATGGCCCTGTCTAGCTCTCCTAGAGTAACTGCCTGTTTCCTGGAATCTCCTCCATGCTCTTGAGACTGTGCTGGGAAATACAGCAAACGTTTTGGCAGTGGCACGTATTGAGGTGCCATCCTGGAGGAGTTGGACTGCCTGTGCAACCTCTGTAGGGTCCAGGTATCACCTCATGCTACCAGTAGTGACACTGACCCTAGCCAACTGCAAAACTAGTGAAAAACAATCAGAAAAGATGAGTAGGGAAAAGAAATATCAGTAGCCTCCACCTGTAAAACCGTTCCTGTTTTGGGGGTTGTCTCATTGGTAACCACCTTGTGCACCTGTTGTTAATTTCATTAACAACAAAGCAGCTGAAATTGATTAACAACCCCCTCTGCTACTTTACTGACCTGATCAATCTCCCAGGAGTTTGACTTGATGCTATACTTTGCTCAAAAAATTAAACGAAAATTGTTTAATCACTGTGTAGGTATCAAGTGCACATCAACATGTTTAAAATGAAGGGGGGTCTTAATAGGGCAAAAACAGATATTAAGATAGCCATCATGGTTTTATTTGCTCCTTTGCATAGCGTTAAATAATTGCAAAGCATTTTCCAGAGTACATTGAGCGCTATTCATATGCTGTATTCAATGCTTTGTTGGTCTGTGCTACTGGTCTGTTTGGCAGGAAACTGGTTAAAGCAATCATTTTAATTATATGCTTTAATGAGTTTAACAGTGCAGTGTTTGTAAATGTACCTAATACCCCAGGAATTTACTGATTAGAGTTGAATTCAGTTTGATTTACTATTGTTAAATGGAGTGTGAACACTTCAAAGTCTGATTTCCCTGTAATATGTTTTGAAGTCTATGTAAAATAGCATAACTGAATACTACATGAGCTCTTCTGCTGAAAAGGCAATCATGCTTATTGCCAGTGTTGATTATTTACAGTGCAGATAACATTTCAAACATTTAAATTCGGATTTCTTATTTTATCACCTTAACATCTGCCATAATTAAATAGGTCCACTGGTTGTTTTCAGTGTCTCCCTATTTGCCATCTTTTTCCACTATAATTTAGATGGTAGACTTAGACTACAATATTTTCTTAGGTACTTGACGAAACTGAGATTTTTTTAAAGCATTTTCATGTTTAGCTATCTGATGATGTTCTGAGTGTAAGAGATTTAGGACTGTTACAAAAGCATGTGTGCATTGCTTGCTGTTATTAGCACTGATATTTAGAACTAGTGTTTTAGACTAGCCTTTCTCAACCTGTTTACCCCAGTGGAACCCTTGAAATAGTCTTCATGTGTCATGGAACCCTGCTTAAAATAATTATACCTGCAGTTTGTGGTATATTGGCATGACAAACTGTAGAATGTTTTATATAAAATCATAAATATGGCATACCTGGCATAACTGACACCCTGGGCAGACACGTTTTCACAGCCTCCTGTTCTGTACAACATATTTAGTAATCTTGAAATTGCATAAATAGAAACGCAGACAGTGAAAATTTTGGTGCCCTCTTACATTAGTGGTCAGTGTTAGAAGTGCCTCTTGCATTGGTGGCTAGAGTAGGTAGGAGTTCAATTGCCTACTGCTTAACCAGCCCCTTGTAAATTTCATTAGGAACCCTAATGGAACCTTGGATGAGAGAGGCTGGTTTAAACATATTATTTAGGGGTGTTTTTTTTTTTGCACTTTGTGTGAATGATTATAAATAATCACCCATGTTGGTTAAATGAAAGAAAAAAAAAAAAATTGGTCTGTCAATGCATGAAGATATTTTGAAGCAGTTCTCTAGGATCTATATTTTTGTCCTAAACGCCCCTTTCCCACTCAGCAGCGACTGCAAAAAATTTCACTGTTTATTGCTTCTGGGTTGAAAAAAAAATGGTTCTTCCCAGTAATGTTTTCTTTTATTTAAAAAGGCCTATCTAGTGCTGTCGAGGGAAGAGATCAGCAAGGTGCCACATGTCACGTGTAGATGGCCTTGGAAATGTAGGCAGCATGAAAGGCTGTGACAGAGGAACAGAAAACTCCCCTGTCATTGCTGTACCCTCATATCTTTGCTCTGATGGAACGTGCATTGCTCTACTTCCTTAAAGCAGAGTTCCACCCAAAAGGGGATTTTCCGCTTTAATGCTTTGTCGCCCGCTCCCCATTAAGGATTGGCATCTTTGGGGAGTGGGTTCCCGAATTTGGCAGGTTCCTGCTCCCACTTACTCTGAGATCGCCAAGGCGATTGGAAGCGGAAGATTTCCTCCCTCCCCGTAGTCTTCTGGGACACATGACAGGTCCCAGAAGACTACGGGGCCATTAACAAAGCACAGCAAGTCTCGTGCATGTGCAGTGGGCACCCGGCTACGAAGTCACAAGCTGTCACAACCGGGTGCCCACAGTAAAGATGCCGGCGCCAGGGAGAGAAGACGGCCGGTGAAACCAGCGGTGGTGAGGACACCGCTGGATGGAGGGACAGGTAAGTGGCTGTATTTTAAAAGTCAGCAGCTACAGTTTTTGTAGCTGAGGTACGCTGAGCAAAGGAGAGGAATTCAAGGGACAGGACTGCTGCAGAGGTAGAGCCATCAGCAGGGCAACACTGATCCCTGTAATAGGGAGAGACTGAGAGGGGTGGTTACTGGCAAAAGAGCAGGCATGGTCAGGGTAAACACTGGCACTCTTCATTCTTAGTTCCTCCCCCTCCAGTCAGCCTGAAGTAGAACTACAAGGAGGCATTGAGGGAAGGCGTCACCCAGCACAACAAAACCACCCTTGGGTGACTAGATAACAGGCACAAGGATACTTGACAGCTTTTCAGCAAAAGCAGTGCTTTCAGCTCCAAATGTTTACTGCCTTTTGGTGGTAGTACAGAAACTAATATCCAGTGTTGAGTTTCCCTGATAATGGTGGGGTATAAAGTCTGGAAAAATATATTGTTAGTCTTACTACCTGGCCTATGCTGCCTCCCTCAGGTGACTGGACAGTGGCTACAAAAAGGCAGGAAACCGCGTCTAGGTATGACCCCTCCCAGCTCATTTAAGCCTGTGTTTTTTGCTAATGTTTTTAGGTGATGGGTGTGTTTTTGAAAATCCCCTTTCAAGGGCTTGGTTCCCATTTTCCTTGCCTATTCTTAATATCCCTGCTTGAGGGCTTCATTCAAATCAGTTGCTACAGCCTGATATGCCAAAAAAAACTATACCTGAACCCCACATACAGTGAAGACAGAATGGTAGTGTTGTCAGTTGGTGCTGGATCCTGTGAGCAAGCAGGGTACTATGTATGCATGGACTTCGCTGGAAGGGTGCTTTACAGATCCAGGACATGCGCCTATCATGAAGGGTATAGATTGGGCCTTCTGGTCCTGCAGCAGAACTGGTGAGTGCATCTGATATGGTGGATCATGTGGCAGTCTTTCCCCTGACAGTGTTCCCTCTGTGGAGGTGACATTAGGAAGATATAACGGTGACAGCGCTCAATAAGGGCTGGTATGGTGCGATGGAAAAACACAGATCCTAGGTGCGGAAACACATGCAGCCACAGAGCATGTTGTATCTCCTACACAAGTTCACACCACAGCAGAGAATGACTCCACTGATTCCGCATCATACTGCCAAAGCCCCACGCAGCACCCTCTTCGTAAGCCCCAGCCACAACATGTGTTGGGACACTTGTCTGTCTTCGGGTGACTTGTGAGGAGGCCTCACTGTGATGGGGTTCCCCTGCTCATGGGTTGAGCATGTTTATTGGCCTACAGTCACCTAGTTCCAGGTGGTCACAAACTGGGTCTGCAATGTGGTGTCCAGAGGCTATAAGTTGAAATTTTGCTGCTTTCCCACTCCATGCTTTATGCACACAAGGTTGTCTTTGGATCCACAGAGAAGAGCACTTTTTTGTGGCCCTGGTAAGACTGCTGTCCCAGGGGTACATCACACGTGTAAACAGAGGAGGGGGAGGTCTTTCGGCTTCTATCCCAACATGTTTGTGGTTCACAAGCCAATAGGGACATCCATTCTATTCTGAACCTCAAGGGTCTTGAGTTCCTGAAATTTTAGAAATTTAGTTTGGGAATGCTCCTGATCAGTTTCTTTAGGAAGACTTCTTACATCTGTGGATATCAGTGATGCTTATTACACATCTCAGTTTTTTGCCTCACATGGGGTTTCTGCAGTTCACAGTTGAGGATCGTTACAATCAGTTTGTGGCATTACCCTTCAGCCTATCCACAGCCCCAAGGGTGTTTATCAGGGTGTTGAGGACCCAGGTTATCCCTCCTTGTGGGGTACCTAGGAGACCTGCTCCATGGGGAGCCTTTGAAGCTGACATTGAATGTCCAGCAGACACTACAGGTCCTGGAAAGGTTCGGTTGAGTTTTGAGCCTTCGGTCTCAACACCTTAGGCTTAGTTATCAATTTGGCTCAGACAAAGGTAATGCAAACCAAACAAAACACCTCTTGCACATGAATATGGTGGTCTAACACCATATGTCCTTGCACATCTGTTTCTTGACTGTAGATATGAATGTACCACTCTTTGCTGCCCTCTCGTGACTGGGGAAGTCACAATAGTATACTAGAAAAAAATACACTTTTTAATTGAAAAAAAAAAAACACACACACAATATATAACACAATTTTTTTGTAAAATATGAAAGATGATGTTACACCAAGTAAATAGTTAACTAAAATGTCATGCTTTAAAATTGCTGACTCTCGTGGAATGGCAACAAACTGCAATACTTAAATCTCCATAAGTAATGCTTTAAAAAAAAGTTTACAGGTTAGAGTTAGAGGAGGCCTAGCTCTAGAATTATTGATCTCACTATAACATTTGTGGCACTACCTCACTTGTGGTGCAAACATTTTACATATGTGTGCGCGACCTACGTATGCGGTCACTTCTGCGTGCGAGTATGGATGGATGGGGGTGCTTTAATTTTTTTTCACTCATTTTTTTTTTTTGGTAATGTAAAACATCCCTTGTGATAAGAATAATGGATGACAGGTCCTCTTTATCAGGACATCTGGGGTCTGTAAGGCTTACATGTCCCCTCCTGCTGCTTTTAAAAGCAATCTAGCAGTTAATCAACTGGATATCTTTTATCAGAAAGGGAAGCAGCTGTTAAAATAAAAAAATGCCATAGTTATGGCTGATGGCTTCAGCCATAACCCCAGTATACCACTTTGAAACCGCAACGTATATATATATACATATATACTTCTTGTGTACATCTTTTAAGTGGTTAAATATGGAGCACCAAAAGTCCTTCATATGGAATGGAGGTGCACTGTGATCCCCTAATATGTGTTTTTTGGTTCCATTTGCTTCTGGCAATGCAAAATGAAATCTAGACCCAGTAAGTATGTACCTATGTCTTGGAGTATGATCGCTTGGAGTGCAGCTGGCCTCTGCCTTTATGTTATTTCTGCCTTTTCACTACAAATCTAAGTGAGGCCCAGGCAGCCAATCAGTACCTTTGCTTCAGAGAGAAAGCTACGGAGAACATGCAGATGTAAAAGGGAGGCAGCAGTTTGCTAAAATTTGTGAGACCCCCCCCCTCAAAGTTAATATGTAACAATTTGTGTGGTGTAAATGTGCTTTCTGTAACATGTAGTAACAGTATAGGGTTGCATTGAATCAATATACAACCGACTTCAGCATTCGTTTATGCAATTTTTTTTTTTTATTATTTATTTATTTATTTTTTTACTGTACTGAAACTAAAGTTATTTTGTACACACACCCTCTTTTCCTAACAAGGTGATCAAAACCGTGCCTTGCAGCATACTTGATCTGTAAGCTGCCTCCAGATCCCTTTGATCTCAACACAACTCTGCTGCTGTGTTGGCAGTCAAAGTAGTCTTTGTGCTTCAGTGTTGGCGCCTTAAGACTAGGTTCACACTAGTGCAGTGGGATTTTGATCCAATTTTCAATGCAAATTTGTACTGCAGCTGCAGTGTGGCATGGAGCATTTTTAATACTTTTTTTTACTCTATCTCATTCCTGTCAGGGATACCCCCTCCCCCCTGTCCCTTCAGTCCGCAGAACACAACTACTCCTGTTGGTGGGAAGGGAGGGTGTTGGGTTGGGCACTCCTTTGCCCCTCCGTTTCCTGGTCTGCCAGGCTGCATGCTCAAATAAGTGTCTTGTATGTATTTTTTGGGGTGGGTGGGGGGTGTGGGAGCACACATTTTATTTTTTTTTTGGTTGGTGGGGGGGGGGGTTCTTTCCTTTATATGTACTTACAGCAGGGATAACTCTTTATTGTTAAGATTACCTGCTCCTAACAACCAGCACAAATTGCACTTAAGAGCAGCAAAAGATGAATGTAAATGTGATTTTTATTTTTTTTTATGCACTTCCATTGAAGTCTATGGACCACAAAATAGCACTGCATTGCACCCAAATAGCACAGAACCTTTACCCAAAGTTGCATTGCGGCTATTTCCTTTGTCCTGCGATTCGGTATGACCCACGTTGCATTTGAAATCACATCAGTGTGAACCAGGTCTAAGTGGCCATGTAGCAATTAATAGGCAAGTATAATAGGTTTTTATGATAAAATTACTGTTTTGACAGCTGGGGAGGTGTAGTTTTAAGGAACAATTTCAGGTCCCCTAATACTGTGTTAAGTAATGTCATCTGTTTAGTGAATTCTGTTTGTCTCAGTGGAACAGTTCTGAAAATACAGCAGTAAAATAACTAATTACGATTTTGTTTTATAGAATGCTGCCTTTCTTTATGGCCTTGGATTGGTCTACTTCCATTACAATGCATTTCACTGGTAGGTATTCTAAAATACATTTTGCTTCTAAGACATGCTTAAAAACATTGTATAACTTTAAATGATAAATGTCTGAATAACAGATGATTCTGTTATGTTAAAATGGAGGGCTCTCCATCTCTGGCAGCTTTTGCTTATGGATAAGTTAGAATCACATTCTTTTTTTTGCCCAAAATGTCTGTGCTTTAAGCTCACCATTGTATCGGAGTAGGCTGGTCATAAAACCATGTTTACCAAGAACTTAAAAGGCTGACTATTTATAAAATCATGACACTTTGGATTGGTAAAACAGAAAGCTACAGAAGGCTGGCCTCTCCATATTGCTACAGAGTATGGATCATGTATTGAAGAGTCTATATCTTGACTGGCTACTCTCTAAAATGAACATGTACTTTGCAGCCAAAGTATCAGATTCACAGAGTGAGCATCTTATATTTGCCTTCCCCGTACTTTCCTGACCAAAGCCCTGAAAAAATTGGATACTGCTTGGTAAGAGGAAACATGTGGCACTTATACACTGGTTATTGGATAGATTTCTTACCCCCTTGGTGACCGCTGTATGATTTTTAATTTTTTTTCCCTTTTCAAGGCCACATGTAAAATAACCCTTGACCTGAGAATGTTAATTAACCTTGTAGCAAATAGGGTTGCGCAATGAAGTGTGTTCCTAGTTCATTGGCCCTATTTTAAACTGGAAAAAAAAAATATTGCTTAGAGAAGGACGAAAATATACATTGTCTGTTTATAGTGTGATAGTCTTTAATTTGCCTTTTTAATTTTACTAGGGCAATTAGAGCATTTCAGGAAGTGCTTTATGTCGATCCTGGCTTTTGCCGCGCCAAGGAAATTCATCTACGACTTGGACTTATGTTCAAAGTGAACACTGACTATGAGTCAAGTTTAAAGGTAAATGCACAGTTTTATGTAATATGTCCTTTGTCAATAGTCGTGTGCTGTGCAAACAGGAAGGACCTTGTACTAGTTGTCCTCTAAAACATTTTATATTAATGATACAGTCCAGGAAACAGACTGATTCAGCCATATTCATGGATAATGGTTACAGGCTGCTACCTTCAGGTGATTTGACACTGGCAAATCTATTGCACTTGCCCACCTCGGACATAACCCCCTTTTAACTCTACCCCACTCCATGAGACTTTTTTTTCCTTTATTTACTTTAGGAGATGGTCCTCTTCTCCCTTATGGTGAAGTTTTCTATACTTAAAGAAGTAGTACAGGCAAAGCTCTATTGGCTGTACTTCCCCTGTGGATCACAGATGTGCAGATCATTCAGTTTGACCATGTCACTTAGCCAGTCCAGGCTAGGTAAAGATCTCGACTCCAAAGTCGGGATCCACCCCAGAGTCTGGAGTGGCCCCTGGCTCAGCTCTCACTGAGTCGCTGAGAACCTGAGCCAGCCACTCCCTCTCCCCTCCACAGCCCAGCGCTCCAGTGAGCGTGGGGGGGGAGGGGGGCGCTGCGGTTGCAGAGCAGAGAACAGTGACTAACAGTCACCACTCTCTGCTCAGAGCAGCTGTGAGAACTCGGCAATCAACGGTCTTGTGAGTTCTCACACTTAGAGCTGGCAGGGTACAGATGCAGCATCGGACCAATGCTACATCCACTTAGGTAAGTATAATTGGCGGGAAAAAAAATCAGTCCATACTTCTTTTCACTAGTTCTTCAGATTATTCAAATCTCTCTATCATCTCTTCACTGCCATCTGCTATAACAATCGATGCCATACATCCGGATTGGTGCAACGTCAGTATTACCTTGGGAACCATGCTCAGACCCCACGCTGTTGAAGCCGGGTCTTTAGGGAAAGGGGTATATCTGACCTTGTCATTTCTAGATTACTGCCACTTTGAGAGAACTATTTTACCACTTTAAAAGCCACTTTGAGAGAAATATAATACCATATCTGGAAACCCATTTTCGCCTGGTGTGAACACAGGCAACCCCAAAGACTACTCTGTACCTTGTATTCTGGCTTTTTTGCAGTCAGGACTTCACCAAAGCATGGCTCTATGTACTCTTTAAGGGACAGGTTTCAGCCTTTTCCATGCTATTACAAAAAACCTTTGGATTCACTTTCACTTGTTAAAACTTTTTTTCATGGTTTCCTATGGATAAGACTCTCTCTTTACAGCATCTTGTGCTTCTTTACCCTGCATAATCCACTCTTGAAACCCATTCAGGAACTTCCCTTGTTTGATCTCTCCTGCCATGTGGCTGTCATGTCTGCCAGATGTGTTTCAGTATAAGCGGTCCTCTTAGTAGGAGCCCTTTCTAAGTTTTTACA
This sequence comes from Staurois parvus, assembly GCF_062004578.1. NCBI lineage: Eukaryota > Metazoa > Chordata > Amphibia > Anura > Ranidae > Staurois > Staurois parvus. Next base: position 5,019,660 of record NW_028319936.1, on the reverse strand, counting down.
ATGATAAAGTGGTCTTATGTCAAAGACCCTTGTTTCTTGCTTAGGTGTTATCAACCTTCCCCTTCCACCTTATTTGAGGCATTGTCCTTTTTGTTTCTTTACCTTGCTCCTAAAGCCTTGTACATACAATAAGGATTTTTTTCATTCAACCCAGTGTCCTAAACAGAAAAAACTGAGAGATTTTGTTCTAAACAAGCGATGTTAGTACAAAAATCTGTGGCTTTGTTGTCTGACAGGGGGATCCCCAATTGGCTATGAGTACTGATTGGATGCTGGTTTTCCATCCTGTCCCCGACCTGACCTGACCCAGTCCGTAGACCAGCTTCTTTCAGGACAGCTGTACACACGGTCCTAATGTCTACCGATGTTCGTTCTGTATGTACCCAGCTTAAGCATCCAAGAAAATTGTCCACCATTGTTTAGATGAAGTCAGGGCTACTCTATCTGGAAGCTACTGCCTCAGTATACGAAAAACTGACTTTTTTGTCCTGCCAAGAGAGTCTCGAAAAGAATGTTCTGCTTCCACGTCCACTAGGGCAAGACACATAAGGTAGCTCATTGTAGGAAAGATGAGATACGTCAAATTTCGTGCTTACTCTTCAGAATCACTGGGGGTTTCCAGGGCATTCCTACATGGTGTCTGTTGCTCATCTTTGTAAGGCCACCTACTGCTCCCCAGTTCATATGTTCTCCAAGTTCTAACAGGTGGATATTCAGGCCTCTGTGACTGTAGATTTTGGCCACATGGTTCTTTTAGCAGAACTCAAGTTGGGATCTTGACTCTTACCTGTTTGAATCCATTGACACGGTTCTGTTTGCCCTGTTGTTGCCCTCCTCTCTGGTTCTTAGTCCTGGGGTTTATGCATATTCAACCTGTGACCTGTACTGTATGAGTAAGATAAAGGCATTTTAACTTGCCTTCAAATTCCATATCTTGGAGTGCAGTAGAGGACACAGGCCGCCCTCCCCTCTGTTCCAGTGTTACTATGCATTGTTTACTAAAAAAAAAAAAACTTAGGTCTCACACAGTGGGGATGGGTTATAGGGGCATGCCAGACTGGGGTGTATCCAAAAGGTTTGCCAGTAATGTCCAGTTACCTGAAGTTAGCAGCCTGCTAACTCAAGAGTCTATGAATATCCAGCCTGTGTCCTGTACTGTACTCCCAAGATATGAATTTTACAGGTAAGTCGCTTTTTAAAAAAATTAAATATTGTGAACTGTTTTGTTAGTCTAGTGTGAACCTGTATCTACGTGTCTGCTGGTGCTTTGGTGCTTGAATGTTATTTTGGACTGTGCAAGGGAACGTCAACAATGGAAATCCATGAGTTGTCAGGTTAGATTATGATCCGTGCATCTCCTGTATAGGTGGTGTTCTTTCAGCTTTTTTTACCTTACATGTGATTGATGCCAGGTAAATAAAAACCTGAGTTGGTCCCAGGGCTTCCTGATTGAGTGGTGGTGCAAAATGTAAACACCAACTATATCAGCTGTCAGTGTGCAGGCTTGCTGATCTTTACCTGTACACTGGCTTCCTAAAAGTTGGCCACATCCCAGCGATAGGGTCCACATGTAAATGACAGCATAAACAGGCGATCAAAGCTTCCTGCTCCAATCTGTAGGTGGAGTCAACCTGCTGCACAACCCTGGTCACATGGTCAGGAGGGCGACTGTAGGGACCTGCAGATGCTGTCAATTCCACCTTACTGCTGACATTTGATCTGCAAATTATGAAAGTAAAGAATGGAGAAAAAAAAGTATTTAACCCATAACATTGTAGCTTCTATATCATGTGACTGTTGTAATTGGTTCTCTCAGTGATCACATTATCGCAAGCCCATTCCCCTGTCTTCCAATCAGAAGTCGCGACTGAGAGCCTTTGTGACAGCTCAATCACTGTGCTAGGAGCTTGCAGTGAGTGTGCTTTTCAGTACACATACTTTGGCCATTGCTGCAGTGACTGGGTGTTTAAGCACACTTTTCTTTCTGCTGCAAATACTATGTGTTTTGTGGTCTGCAAGAGATTAACTCCTTATTAGCGCTTAATTAAAGGCTAGGTCTACCTTTGGGGGGGAAAATATGAAGCATTTATTTTACAGCAGTCTGCAAATTTTAGCACCTGCGATCAGTTGATCACGAGTGCAATGTCAGGCTTCTTCAAACTTCCTCTGACTCTCTGCCCATACCTCTGTATGGGCTGTCAGTTGGAGAGCTTGAGGAAGACTCAGCCTATTGCTGCACTCATGGCCCATTGAGAACTACAACTCCATCTGCCCTGTGACAGCAGAGCTATTTCCAGGATGTCTTTGGTGTGATAGCCTCTGAGGACTTTTAACCACTTGCCTACCAGGCACTTATACCCCCTTATTTACCAGGCCAATTTTCAGCTTTCAGCGCTGCCGCACTTTGATTGACAATTGCGCGGTCATGCAACATTGTACCCATATGAAATTTTGATCATTTTTTTCTCACAAATAGAGCTTTCTTTTGGTGGTATTTAATCGCCACTGGGCGCTTTACTTTTTGCGCTATAAATAAAAAAAGTGCAAAAAATTTGAAAAAAAAAGTTTCTTTGTTTCTATTATAAAATTTTTCAAACAGGTAATTTTTCTCCTTCACTGATGTGCGTTGATGAGGCAGCACTGATGGGCACTGATAGGCAGCACTAAAGGGCACTGATAGGCAGTACTAATGAGGTGGCACGGATAGGCGGCACTGATAGGCAGCACTAATGAGGTGTCACGGATAGGCGGCACTAATATGCAGCACTGATAGGCGGCACTGATAGGTGACACTGATGATGGGTACTGACTGGCGGTACTGACTGGCGGCACTGACTGGCATCACTGACTGGCACAACCGCTGGGCACTGACTGGTGGCACTGGTGGGTGGCACTGATGGGCAGCACTGGTGGGTGGCACTGGTGGGCGGGCACAGGTGGGTGGCACTGCTGGGCACAGGTGGGTGGCACTGCTGGGCACAGGTGGGTGGCACTGCTGGGCACAGGTGGGTGGCACTGCTGGGCACAGGTGGGTGGCACTGCTGGGCACAGGTGGGTGGCACTGCTGGGCACAGGTGGGTGGCACTGCTGGGCACAGGTGGGTGGCACTGCTGGGCACAGGTGGGTGGCACTGCTGGGCACAGGTAGGTGGCACTTCTGGGCACAGGTGTGCGACACTGCAGAGTGGCACAGGTGGGTGTACTGCTGGGCACAGGTGGGTGATCTGCTGGGCACAGGTGGGCGGAGCTAGTGGGCGCACTGCTGGGCACAGGTGGGTGGAACTTGTAGGTGGCACTGCTGGGCACCGATCATCAGTGCCCTGATGATCGGTGCCGATCCTCGCTCTGACAACTGACGGTTCTCGGCAGTACTTTCCTCACGATCTGACAGCGTGAGGAAAGTGCAGCCGAGAACCGGCACTTGCATTTCCCTGTGATCAGCGTGTCATTGGACACCGCTGATCAGGTGGTAAAAGGCAGCTGTGATTGGCCTTTTACCACATCACGTGATCAGCTGTGTCCGTAGGACACCGCGTTCACGGAGATCGCCGGGTGCGCGCCCCCTGGGGCGCGCAGGAGAGCGCGTTCTGGGAGGACGTCGTATGACGTCCACCCAGAACTGGCCGGCCGCAGTGCAGCCGTCATTCGGCTATCTGCGGTCGGCAACTAGTTAATAAACCATTTTGGCTGAGCAGCAGTAGGTACTACATTGTTGGTAATGTTGAATGTCATCTTTACTATTCTTTTAGTTACAAATAGGGTCCACATGCTGAAGAATTTTATGCTGCGTTATTTAATTGTCACACTCCCCATGCTCCTTTTGTCATTTTCCTTCAGTGTTAGGTAGCTGCTTCTTGCTATTTCTCCTATCTGTAAGAGATGTGTGGTTTATGCCTCTTGTAGCCCTTGCTGCCACCTACAATGATCTGGTCACCCCCAGCTATTAACATAATCTGCCTAAACAGTCGATTGACAGCTTGAAAAAGGAAGCGGGGCCTCAGAAATGCATTAATGCGGTCTCCAACTTCCATCTTAGTGTGTCTTAGCCTATGTCCCTGCAGTCAGTCATCGGTCCTGTCAGACAGCTCCTTACTGTATTGTGCACCAATTCCGCCTTGACCATTGGAGCTGACTACAAGTGTTTTATATGTAAGCATGCTACACATTAAGTGTTGATTTCATTCCTACCTAATCTGGTGCTTGGCTGCCGTTCTTTCAGATTCACAGAATCACTGAATCATCTCTTGCCACATGGAGTAGTTGTGCTAATACCCAATAAGAGAAGTTCAGAGGATTATTTCAGAACTGTTCACAGTACCAAAGCTCAACCCGTGGTATTTGTCCTGTCCTGTTCTGGACCTAAAATCCCTTTACAAATACCTTTCTAAATTCCCAAATTTTGCTGCCTGCCTGAAACAAGGGGATTACCAGGCATTTGTAGACATCCAGGATGCATATTCCCATTTATCCAACTTGCAGTGGAAAACAATTCTTTCCAGTTTGTCGCACAGCTTTTTGGCCTATCCTGCTCCCAGGGCATTTACAAAGGTCTTGGCACCTTTTCTTGCCCTTCTAAGAACTCAGGGCATACAGATCACAGGTCTAGACAACTTCTCCCTTCCTGCTATCTGCAAATGTTCAATTCAAAATGACAATTCATGTTGTCTAGTTTATCGACTTAGTGATCAGGTTCCAAAAATCTGCTCTGCAGCCTCAGGAATACTTTGGTCTTGTCCTGGACACATCCCAGACAAAGCTCATTTCAGAGAGGAAAATGCTTTCTGATCTCACGCTTGGGAAATGAGATCAAAGAGTCATCCATCCGTGAGATTCTCCAAGAGGGTTCTAGCCCTCATAGTAGCCTACTTTGAAGCTGTGCGATTTGCCCAATTTCATTTGAGACCTCTCCAGCACAACAGCTTGTTGACCTGGAACAAGAATGCCCCTTACCATGATGCTATCCAGCCAAACAAGGAATCCTCTAGCTTGGTGGATTTCCAGCTCAGCCTTATCGGTGAGGGAGGGCTTTCCTTCCTTATGACTGGAAAATGTTAACATGCCAGTTTTTTAGGCTGGAAAGGAGTGTTCCAGTTTCCTCATGGTCCAGGGGATGTGGTCATCCTTGGAAGTCATGCTCCCCATTAACATCCTGAAGTTCAGAGTAATAAGGGTGGCTCCCCAACAGGCTAGACCTGCTGTCTCAGGGCCCTCTGTTCCATCCTGATTCTCACTTAATGGCATGATTGTTGAAGCCCAGTTCTTAAGAGACAGAGGTCTCTGAGTCTGTCACTCCTACCTTGCTAAAAGCAAGAGAAGACACTTTTGGAAAGATCTGTTCTCATATTTGGAAATCTTTTTACCTTGTGTGAACATGGGCAATTCAATCCCAGGAATTAGTTTGTGCCTCACATGTTGGTTTTCTTAGAATCAGACCTTGGCTTTAAGCACTCATAAAGGACACGTTTCAGTCTTATCTGTTATATTTAAAAAATCACTGGCTCTGTTGTCCCGTTTTAAAATGCTGTCCCTTTTTCAAAACCTTTATTCATGGTGTATCTTTAATCAGGCCTCCTTTACAGCACCCTCTTCTTCCTTGGAACCTCAACTTGGTTCATTCTGCCCTGCAGAAACTATTCTTTGAACCCATTGGAGATATCCCCCTTAGATGACCTGACCTGCAAAATGGCCTTTTTGGTTATGTCAGATTTCTGAGCTGGCGACTTTCTTATAAGGAGCCATTCCTCGTTCTTCACAATGAAAAGATAGCCCTAGGTACAAAACCATGCTTTCTTCCAAAGGTGGTACCAATCTTCCCCCTCAGTAAAGATCCAGTCCTTCCATCTTTGTACTCTGCTCCAAAGCATCCAAAGGAAATTGCTTTTCATTGCTTTGATATAGTCAGAGCGCTCAGTCTTGCCTCAAAGTAACAGCTTCTATCAGGAAGACTAAGGCTGGCCATACACTATACAATTTTCTGCCCAATTTCCTTTGGATTTACCTTCAACTATGTAGTGCAAGGGCCTGCCTAATTGGATAAAATTGAAAGTGTTGTTTAGGTTTGACCTCCTATTATATGGTTTTCGGTAAATCTAAAGCAAAATTCTCAAGAAAATTGTATAATGTATGGCCAGCCAAACTCCCTAATCACCTTATCCTGCAAGGTAAATCCTGCATTCTGTACTGTACTTTCTTTCTTTGCATGTATTCCCTGAGGAAAAAATGGGACTTTAAATGTTTATTCACAATATCCTCCATTTTTCGTTGATACTTGGATGATTGTTCGTCTTGAAAGCTTATAATTATTTATTTGGGTTTAACTCCATACTTGCTTCACCATTGTAGCCAGAGTTTAATTAAATGAACTGATCTTATTGCTGCTGAGCTGAACTCTTTGTGGAGGTGGAGGCACGTGGTGTAAGGAGCATTGAAGATTGAACTTGCCCATTTTGCACTGTGGCACTTTAAAGTGGATCTCTTCATAAGACTTTTCAGCATATATCAATTGATATTTTCGCATATACAGTGCATGTATAAAGTATTCAGACCCCCTTCATTTTTCTTTTCATAAATCTACTCTCAGTACTCCATAATGACTAAAGAATTTTAGAAACATCTGAATGTATTAAGAAGAAAAAACTGAAATATCAATGAAAATTGGTTGTAAAAGCTCAAGGTTTTTACCTTGCATTCTATTAATGAAGATAAAAATCTGTGTCCAGCACTGTGCATGAGAGCCGCGTCTCTCCCTCCTCATTGGTTGAGAGAGCAGTGGGAGACATTGACTCCTGCTACTGTCAGGCTCAGTCATTGAGCCAATGAGGAGAGAGTGGGGCCGAACCATGCTCTTTTGAATGGACAGAGCAGTGGCTCTAGAGCTAGCCTGCCCAGGTGCCCTCATAGCAAGCTGCTTGCTATGGGAGCACTTGGCAGGAGGGAGAGACCAGGGGCACCAGTGGGGGATCCGAGAAGAAGAGGATTGGGGCTGTGCAAGGCTATTACACAAAGCAGGTAAGTATAAAATGTTTAAAAAAAAATCTGCCTTTAAAGTGTTAGGACCCTGCATTCACTATATCTGGTCTCCCACAGTACACAGAACATGGAAATGCAATTATTTTAGTAAATATAAACTGCTAAATACCTTTTCTCATCAGCAGTTAGAGCAGTCTTGTGCCTTCAGCTGAGCACTGGTTAAAGCTTGTAGGAGGAGTTTTCTTTCTGCTCTAGGAGGATACAAAACCTCTGACCTCGTCTGCACAGTGCTGACTGGCCCTGTGCTGATCGCATGCACTCTCCCAAGAAAGGAAAAAGAAAAACCTCTAGCAATACACACTAAACTGAGCATGTGCATGTGGCTACGGGTTCAGTTTGTCTTATCAGGAGATGAGACGTGGACATGTGAATAAGAGGTGGGGCAAAAAAAGGATCAAACTGCCTTTTTACACAATGCAGAGGATTAGCCCCTTAGGTTCCACAGTGAGTATAATAAGCATGCTTTACTGCATACAGTGGATATAAAAAGTCTACTCCTGTTAAAATGTCAGGTTTCTGTGATGTAAAAAAATGAGACAAAGATAAATAATTTCAGAACTTTTTCCACCTTTAATGTAACTCATAAACTGTACACTCAGTTGAACAACAAACTGAAATCTTTTAAGTGGAGGGAAATAAAAAAAAAAAAAAAAAAAAATTTAAAATAATATGGTTACATAAGTGTGCACACCCTTAAACTAATACTTGAAGCACCTTTTGATTTGATTACAGCGCTGTCTTTTTGGGTATGAGTCTATCAGCATGGCACATCTTGACTTGGCAATATTTGCCCACTCTTCCTTGCAAAAACACTGCAAATCTGTCAGATTGCGAGGGCATCTCCTGCACATAGTCCTCTTCAGGTTACCCCAGGTCTGGGCTCTGGCTGGGCCATTCCAGAACTTTAATTATCTTCTGGTGAAGCCATTCCTTGATTTTAATGTATGCTTTGGGTTGTTGTCATGCGGAAAGATGAAGTTCCTCTTCATGTTCAGCTTTCTAGCTGAAGCATGAAGGTTTTGTGCCAATATTGACTGGTATTTGGAACTGTTCATAATTCCCTCTACCTTGACTAAGGCCCCAGTTCCAGCTGAAGAAAAACATCCCCAAAGTATGATGCTGCCACCACTATGCTTCACTGTGGGTATGGTGTTCTTCAGGTGATGTGTAGTGTTGTTTTTGCGCCAAACATATCTTTTGGAATTATGGCCAAAAAATTCAACCTTAGTTTCATCAGACCACAACACCTTTTCCCACATGCTTTTGGGAGACTTCAGATGTGTTTTTGCAAAATTTAGCCAGGCTTGGATGTTTTTCTTCATAAGAAAAGGCTTCCATCTTGCTACTCTACCCAATAGCCCAGAAATATGAAGAATACGGGAGATTGTCACATGTACCACACAGTACTTGCCAGATATTCCTGCAGCTCCTTTAATGTTGCTGTAGGCCTCTTAGCAACCTCCCAGATCAATTTTGGAGGGACGTCCAGTTCTTGGTAATGTCACAGTTGCGCCATATTTTCTCCACTTGATGACTGTCTTCACTGTGTTCCATGGTATATCTAATGCCTTGGAAATTCTTTTGTACCCTTCTCCTGTAAGAAAATGTCAGGAAAGACCTACTAAAACAGCTGAACTTTATTTGGGGTTAATCAGAGGCACTTAAAATTATGGCAAGTGTCTACTGACTTCTATTTAACATGATTTTGAATGTGATTGCTTAATTCCAAACACAACTACAACCCCAGTTATAAGAGGGTGTGCACTCTTACGCAGCCATAGTATTTGGTTTTTTTTTTGTTTACTCCCCCAACCCTCCCCCCCCCCCCCCCCCAAAAAAAATGGTTTTTCAATTGAGTTGTACAATTTATAGGTCACATTACAGAGGGAAAAATCTCTGAAATGATTTATCTTTGTCTCATTTTTCATCGCAGAATCCTGACATTTTAACGGGTGTGTAGACTTTTTATATCAACTGTATACAGACTTTACTGTTGTGGGTTTAGTAACACTTTTTAATATTTAAATATTCAGACCCTTTACTCGGTACTTTGTTGAAGTACCTTGGGCAGCAATTACAGCCTTGAGACTTTTTGGGTAAGACGTGACAAGTTTTGCACACCTGGATTGGCAGATATTCCATCATCCTCTCAAGCTCAATCAGGTTGGATAGGAACCATTGGTGGACAGCTATTTTTGTCTCCAGAGAGGATCAATAAGGTACAAGTCAGGGCTGTGGCTGAACCACTATAAGACATTCACAGAGGTGTCCCTAAGCCACTCCTGTTGTCTTAGCTGTGTGCTTAGGATCATTGTCATGTTGGAAGGTGAACCTTCGGCCCAGTCTGAGGATCTGAGCTCTGTGGAACAAGCTTTCATTGAGGATTGCTTTGTACTTTGCTCCATTCAGCTCTCCCTCAACCCTGACCAGCTTCCCAGTCCCTGCTGCTGAAAAACACCCCATAACATGATGCTGCCACGAACATGCTTCACTGTTGGGATGGTATTGGGCAGGTGATGAGCAGTGCCTGGTTTCTTCCAGACATAACGTTTAGTATTGAGGCCAAACGGTTACATTTTGGTTTAATCACACAAGATAATCTTGTTCCTCGCAGTCTGAGAATCCTTCAGGCGCTTTTTTTTTTTTTTTTTTTGCAAACTCCAAGCGGGCTTTCATGTGTTTTGCACTGAGGAGAGGCTTCTGTCTAGCCACTTGGCTATAAAGCCCAGATCAGTGCAGGGCTGCAGTGATGGTTGTCCTTCTGGAACTTTGTCCTGTCTCCACACAAGATCTCTGGAGCTCAGTCAGAGTGATCATCAGGTTCTTGGTCACCTCTCTTAATAAGGCCCTCCTCCCCCGATTGCTAAGTTTAGATGAGCGACTAGCTTTTGGAAGAGTCCTGGTTGTGCCAAATGTCTTCCATTTGAGAATTATGGAGATCACTGTGCTCTTGGGAACATTCAGTGCAGCAGAAATTTTTTTTTTTTTTGGCCTTCCCCAGATCTGTGCCTTGCAGTAATCCTGTCTCTGAGCTCTGCAGGCAGTTCCTTTTGACCTCATGGCTTTTGCTCTGATGCAATATGCATTGTCAGCTACAAGGCCTTTTATAGAGAGGTGTATGCCTTTCCAAATCTTGTCAAATCAATTTAATTTACCACAGGTGGACCACAATCAAGGTGTAGAAATATCTCGACAACAATCGAGAAGTGGGAGGCACCTGAACTAAATTTTAAATGTTGTTGCAAAGGGTCTGAATACTTATGCCATTGTGATAGTTCAGTTTTTTTTGCAAACATTTCTACAATATTATTTTTACTTTGTCATTATGGGGTTCAGAGTGTAGATTAATAAGAAAACAAATTAGTTTAAACAGCTGTAGCAACAGGCTGCAACATAACAAAATTGAAAAAAGTGAAGGGGGTCTGAATACTTTATGTATGCACTGTAATTGCAGATTATCTATAGTTTTTTCATGAGCTTTTCATTTTATTCTTAGAATTATACAGTTTTTTTTTGCTCTTTTGTCTTTAAGCATAACACACGTTAAAGCAAAACTACACTGTTTCTAAGCACCGTAAACCAAAAACCGTATTTAATCCATGTTTAATATTTAGAAGCAAACTCCCTCCTACCCAATGTCTCCATGCTTTATTTTGTTGACAACTCACTTTGAATAACACCCCCCCTTGCATTTCTGGCTGTGGCCATCTAGAGTAATGGTAAATTATTCATGTAGCATTTACTTCCTGGAATCCATTTGCCCTTAGTTCAGTCATGCAGCCAGGAGGGTGTTCTTAGCTCAGAAAACACCTTCTTCTTCTCCTGAAGATTCCTAGGGTGTATGCTATCATTTGCCTAGGCCTGGAAACAAGGAAGTAACTGAAGAGATGGTAAAAAAAAAATGTTTAGAACATGTAAATGTGATATTCTTTCTGATCTATTTACGAATGCTAGCAGCATAAAGATTAAAAATAATCTAAAATTTAAAAAAAAGTTCATTGAGATAGTGAAGTTCTGCTTTAAGCCCTTGAAATATTTAGGTTTCTTGACAGTGTGTTGATTATCAATTTGTCTGGTAGAAGCTATTTGGTCACTCTGCATTTTTAACACAGTATTTGATGTGGTGCAACAGGTTGGATTGCGAGCGTTCCATGTGCTTTCCTGTACATAGAAATGTTAGGCTGGATTATAAGGGGCTAATAGAAAGTCAAATTCAGGTACTTACAACATTGAATTTAAGAATTACTTTTCTCTAGTCATCTTCCAGGACTTCGCAGCTGAGAAATGACTAGCTCCACCTGCTGCTATCTGTGCACCGAACTCTGTTATTGTCTTAAGATAGTGGAAGGATCCCGAGAGAGGTTTTAAATATTAGACCTGGAAAAGGCGGTACTTCTTTGGGGAAGAGGAGGAAGAGAAATTCTTCAAGACTCCCAGGCTAGACGCTGTGTTATCACAAATGTCTAAAAAAAAACTGACCTGTCTTTTTGAGGATTTAGGTAACTTCAGGGATCAGATGGATCGTAAGTCTGATACGCTGTTGAGTAGAGCCTGCGATGCCAATACTGCTACTATGGCCCCAGCCCTGGGATCTGCTTGTATCACCAGGAATACGGATGCTTGGATGCATATAGAGTATTTTATCACGTCTCTCGGGGTTCCAAGAAAAAGGGGGAAGCCCGGGCAGAAGAGGTGTTAGAATCTCTGGAGGTGGTCAATAAGGCAGTCATCTACTTAGCAGACACTGTGATAGAGATGGTCAGAACAATAGCTAAGACTGCAGAACTTCTCAACTCAGCCCGGAGGGCAGTGTGGGTTAAGACCTAGGAGGCCAATCAGACTCTGCAGTCTGCCCTTTGTGGGTTCCTTACTGTGTGGCTCAGGGCTGCACCAGGTGTTATCAAGGTCTGCCGAAAAGGGAAAAAAGTTCCCTGTTAAGGCCAAAAAGGATAAGGGGAAGAAGTTTTTTTGAGCCCCCCTTTAATCAGGGCCAGCAAAGATTTAGGAAGGACTCGCCCAAGAAATGGGCCAACAATGGGAGACAGGGAGTTTCCTTTTTTCCAGCTTCAAACCCATCAGTAAGGACCCCAAATTACATAGATCTCAGGTTGGGTGGAGGGCTTTCAGGTTCCTCCAGCAAGGGGGAAGATTTCGGAGAACCCGTACATCCTGCAGTTGACGCTCCCCCCCTCATACCTTTGTGTTGACTTATCCCCTCCAGAGACAGGACAAAGGCAGAGGGTCTCTTGGGAGGGATCAGGGATTTAGCGGATCAGGAGGTAATTGTCCCTGTTCCAACGGACCAGTTTTTCCGGGGATTTTATTGCCACGTCTTTGTGGTCCCGAAGCCTTCATGGAATTTCAGCTTGTTCGTAAACCTAAGAAGGTTGAACAGTTTTCTGCAGTTCAAAAAGTTCCACGTGGAAAGTATTTGCAGTGAACGGAAACATCTGTTCATGGGAGTTTTTATGGACACTGTGGACCTCAGGGACGCCTACTTCCACATTCCCATCACCCCGGAATACCAAGCCTTCTTACGGCTTGCCATTTTCACAGAATGGGGGGTCAGTCATTGGCAGTTCTGAGCCCTCCCTTTTTAGCTGGCAGTCAGTCTGAGAATATTCACTAAGGTCTTGGCTGAGGTAGTGGCATATTTATACCTTTAGGGGATTTCCCGCATCCCTTACCTAGACGATTTGATGATCTACAGATTCTCACAGCACCAAGCCCTGAAAAACCTGGAAGAAGTGATCCTCGCCTTGGATTCTTTTGGGTGGGTTGACAATTGGGAGAAGTTCTCATTAACTTCCTCTTAAACCAAGGTGTTCCTGGGGTATGTAGTGAAGTTCAGAGGTTCCTTTTACCCCAAGAAAAAATGAAAAAATTGTGAGGGCTGTCTCCGGGTTGATATTGGTTCCAGATTGCTCCCAGAGGCACACCATGAGAGTCCTAGGACTCATGACAGCCTGTATTCCGGCTGTGGACATGGCACAGTTACATTCCAAGAAGCTTCAATTCTTCCTTCTATCCCCTTGGAACAGGAAAGTGGAGTTGCTGGACAAGAGGGCTTCCCTCCTGGAGAATGTAAAATCCTTGCTGAGGTGGTGTCTCAGAGCCCAGAATTTGGGGGACGGCAGACCATGGGCGCATTGGGACCCAGTTCGGGTAACCACAGATGCGAGTGGGGTGGGGAGCTCATCTAGAGGACCAACAAGCCCAGGGTCCATGGAAGCCACACCTAAAGTGGACCTCCTCCGATTGCAGGGAATTGCTAACAGTGTGTCAGCCCTTGAAGTCTGTCAAAGACAGGATCGGGGGAAAAGAAGCCCAAATTCTGTCAGACAATATGGTGATGGTGGCATACCTGAACCATCAGATCCCAGAAGCTCCTGGACTTGGCTCAAGAGATTCTAGGATGGGCGGAGAACAGGTGTTGGCGGTCCACATAAAGGGGTTGGCCAACACATAATCAGATTTTATCAGCCAACAGGTAATCCACCAGGGAGAGTGGGAACTCAACCTTGAGGTCTTTGTCAGATAAGTCAGGTTTTTGGCAGCCCGGAAATAGACCTTTTTGCCTGCAGGGAAAACAGGAAGGTGAGGCGGAATTTTTCCCTGGCCCAGGAGCAGGGGTTCGAGGATCTGGACTCATTAGCACAGGAATGGGATTTCGAGCTGGCATTGATGCTGCGGGTACTAGATGCTGAGCCAGTCGAGCTGCAGACTGATCTTGCTGGCCCCATTGTGACCAAGAAGAGCCTGGATCATCACGTTGAAGAGGTGGTTCGTAGCTCCCCTGCAACGTCTTCAAGTCAGGAGGGATCTTCTTTTGCATGGGCCATCTCTGAACCCCATTCCAGAGTTTTTTTCAGTTAATGGCTTGACTCTTCAAAGGGAGGTCCTTAGAAGAAGGGGGTGTTCTGAGAGGGTAATAGACACTCTTCTCAGTAGGAAGCCGGTCACTAGAAAAATATACGCCAAGGTGTGAAGTGTTTTCTAGTTGGTGTCAGCAGAAGGGGGTTTCCCTTCCCACAGTCCCTTTGATCCTAGACTTTCTCCAGACTTTCTTTTATTAGTAAGCACCCTAAAGGTGCATGTGGCAGCCTCTCGGTCTTTTTTTTTTTGGATCGGAGACTCGTATCGGAGCCCCTAGTTAAGAGGTTTCTGGGGACCAGGGAAAGGGTGACCCCCATTAAGTTACACAAATTTCCGGCTTGGAATCTGACCTTAGTGTTGGAGGCTTTAACCAAGCTACAGTTTAAACCAGTGGCACAGATTTTTGTTAGGGTTTTATTTTTTAAGTTAGCCTATCTTTTAGCCATCACAACGGCAAGGAGTATAGGTGACCTTCAGAGCCGGTCTATAAAGGAACCCTTCCTGGTGGTAGTAGAGGACAGGGTAGTGCTTTGACAGGATCCTTTTTATTTGCCCAAGGTGGCCTCACGGTTTCATAGAACACAGGAGATTGTCCTACCGTCTTTCTGCCAAACCCCAGGAATGCGAGGCAAAAGCGGTTTCATTTTTTAGATGTCGGGTGGTGTTTACTGACATATTTGGATAGAGTAGGTGACTTTCGGAAGTTGGGTCACCTTCTGATTTTGTTTAGTGGCCTGAGGAAGGGACATCAAGCATGTAAGCCAACAATAGCTAGGTGGATCAGACAAGCCATCTCCTTAGCTTATGAGCAGTCAGGGGTTTCAGTTCCTTTTACACCTGAGGGCTCACTCTACTAGATCACTGGCAACCTCTTGGGCGGAGAGGGCTGGAGCTTTGATTGAACTTATCTTCCGAGCAGCCACATGGACAAGCCTGGACACCTTCGTGAGGCACTACAGGGTAGAGTTGTTCTCACCTCAGGACCTGGCATTCGGCAGGAAAATATTACAGACTGTGGTCCTACCCTAAGGTAGGCCTGAGTTCCTTGCTTCCCGTCTTAGGTGTGCCATCCTGGAAGATGACTAGAGAAGAGAAAAGTACCAGTTACACTTACCAGTAACGGTGTTTCTGGGAAATCTTCCGGGATGGTAGGCCTACTTCCCACCCGTGTCTGGTGTTGATTCGTTAAAGGCAGATTACCTTTTGTGCACCAGGGTGCAGGAAAACTCTTGCATAACTGAGAAATGGAGTGAAAGGCGGGGAATTTAAACTGTCGTTTGATTGTGTTTCCTGTCAGGTGGAGCTTTGTGATCTCTCAGGTGTGCTATTCTGGAAGATTTCCTAGAAACACTGTTACCAGTGAGTGTAACTGGTAGTTTTTAAATACATGACTGCATTAACTAGTACTCTTTGAATCTGACTGGAGTTTAGCTTTACATAGCAATATTTTTCAGTTCTTGAATTGTACACTCATGCATTGTGCAGGGCTGGTGTAGTGTCATTGCTAAATTTTTCTTGTATGTCTGATTTTCATTTGAGGAAACATTTGTTGTTGAGATAAAAGTGCTTAATCACATTCAATTGGACCTGATGGAGACTTTCACCACTCATCTAAGACCATAGATCATGCAATTTTCTTTCCTCCTGCAGCACTATTGTGTTCTGCCAATGGGGAGCCTTCCCTGGTAACAGTGCACAATAAGTGTTTCTGGCTATAGCCTGGTTTCCATCACAGTTTGCCAGGGGTTTCTTGAGCAATGGGAAGTTTGTACTTTTCATACAAATTACCACTGATCTTTTTTGCTATCTGAAAAGAGTGCATTCTCACTTCCCACTGACCACCACCAATATAGGGGGCATTCTCCCCTCTGACTACCAATCAAATGGGGACCTTCTCCACTGACCACCGGTGTATGGGGCCATTCTTCATGGGCCACCAATATAAGGGGCACTACGCTTACAGAATTTGGTGGTGAAGCTCTTAAATTTTAAAATGGCTACTGGCTTTCCTCATTGGAGGCTGCGTGGGATTCAGGTAGACATGTTCTGCTCAAGTAGACATAAGTGAGTTAAGAACAATGAAAAGCTTGCCTACGTAAAGACCAAATATTGCTAGCCTCATTTAGGCTCCGTTCGCACTTCGTGATTTGGAATTACCGCTATTTTGCCTGTGATTCCAAATCGTGTGGCATTTGCAGCACAATGTGAGGTGCGTGTTCGGGTGCCATTATCCTTCAATGGCAACCCAAAAGTAATGCGATTCTTAGTAGTCGTACGGCAAACCTTTAAAAAAAATTGCATGAAGATAGTCACCCAAAAACATTTAGGGGCTTATTATTGGGTGACAAATGCGCATAGGACAGCGCATTGAAGAGTGTTGAGGGTCAGTCTGACTCTTCCTTTTTTGGCCTGTTTCCTGTGTTTTCCACCCCTGCTGTCAACTGTCTGTTGACCTTCTTTTTCTTGTGGACCTGTTTTAACTATTTTGTTGCCATCCCCTCAAAAATTGTTTGAAGATGTCCCACGGAGTGGGTGAGGTTATTGGAGGGTACACTGAGCAGATTTTCCCAGCAAACCTTCTGCCAGTAAATAATCACCTGAAGGTAGTAGCATATAATCTGTGATCTATGACTTCCTGTCCTATACTTCAAGATATTGAATTTACTAGTAAGTCAAAATACCCATTTATTTAATGTGTGAACAGAAATCTGAGGTGACCTTCCATAAAGCTTAATTTTTTTATCTTATGCCTTCAAAGAACATTGTCTCTGAAGCATTGTGGCGTGCCAACACGCCTTCAAAGAACATTCTCTCTAAAGCATTGTGGTGTGCCAAAATGCATTTTGCAATTTCCAGGATGTCTATCTTTTTCTTTCAACATAATTCTTTCTGGCCGTCATTGCTTTATGGTGCAAGTGGACACTGAAGTACCTTGAACTTTTAAGTTCAGATTTCATCTCTTTGGATGTTTTCTTGATTCTTTGTCTGCCGTGGGCACTTTCCTTCTGTTCAATCTGGGGAGGAATTTCCTCTTATAGCCCAGTCCAGGAAGGATGGCTACAATGCCATGGACTTTAACCAGTAGAAGGAGGTTTTTTTTTTTTTTCATTCCACACATGTAAAATGTACATTTTAGGCCTGAAGATTCGTTAAAACCCCCAAAAAACATTTTCTGGAAGCAAAATCCCTGAAGAATAAAGATGATAGTTCCATGTTGTCTCATGATATTGGCACACGTGTAGCAAACCCATTTTTTCTGTTAAAATAATACACTAAAGTCAAATAGATATATATCCTCCTGCGCTCTTAGGATAAACAGTATAATAAGCTAAAAAGCAGCCAGCATCTGTCCCATACCAAACAAAGGCAATAGAAAATGAATATATAAAAAATGATGCAGCGCTAAAAATACTATATATGAACAGAATACAACATCAAAATATATAAATGACCCAAATCCACAGGGGGATATGAAAGGAACAATAGCCCTTAATAGACAAATGACAGTGGTTTAGTGCAAGGTAAAGTGTCCATAGTTCATATTTCTAAGAAGTGCAAGTGAATCACAGCACACTCCAAACGTGATCCCAGGCAGTCTTGCTGCAATGGCCTCTCACCTCTCTATGACCCCACAGGGCCACAAAGCATAGTGTAGATCACCTCAGGACCCTCCAATTCAGTAACTCCTTAGATAAGATGGCATCACATGAACAGGGACAATATTCATCCAGACCAGTGGGCAAACTGAAAGCTCTCCTCCGATGTCACAACCTCTCATAGGCTCATAAATGAGGATGCCATCTTATCTAAGGAGTTACTGAATTGGAGGGTCCTGAGGTGGACACTTTACCTTGCACTAAACCACTGTCATTTGTCTATTAAGGGCTATTGTTCCTTTCATATCCCCCTGTGGATTTGGGTCATTTATATATTTTGATGTTGTATTCTGTTCATATATAGTATTTTTAGCGCTGCATCATTTTTTATATATTCAATACACTAAAGTCAATTTTAGTACACACAAACATACAAAATTGTATCCCTTTTTTTTGTAAATAAAATTAGGTTACATTGAGTAAGTAGTAAGCAAACATGTCAAGCCTTAAAATTTCCTTCATCTGTGGAATGGTGGCAGACTACCCAAAACTTTCCATAGGCAACGCTTTATAGGCCTCATCAAGTTAGTGTTAGATGCTAGATCACTTCCAGAAAGCCAATCATGGGCTTGACTGTTGTAAAAACGTGTATTTTATAAACTGCACTGCTCGGCAAGAGGTTAAATGTAATATTTGCAACTGTAGTCACAGGAACACCGGGCTGCTTGGAGGTGATCCTTTAGCCTTTACCTTTTGACATATGCTGGTCTATAATTTTCTGATCTCCTCAGTCCACTTCCTCCTTAGCTTTCTCTGGTCTCAGTTCAGTGTGGTGCACACAATGAGGCCAAACAGCAGAGTGTGTACTTTTTTTTTTCCCTTTTAAATATGGAAATATGTGATACTAATTACAGAAACCGTTAGTTTGTATTATTGCTATTATCCAATTTCTTGGAATCTTTTCTAGTAGTACAGGCATATCTGTCCAGGCAGTTTCAAAACCTCTTTGTAGTACAAGTCTTTCTTCACACTTTCTTTGCTTTACTTCGACATACAAAACATGCAGGAATACATTAAAAAATTGCAAACCTTTGCATAGCAGTAAGACAGCATTTACATCAGCAATGTCTCCCAATCAGATATTTACTAGCTATCAGTTTTTTGTTAAGATGTGTTATCCAGACTCCTAGGCAGAAGGAAAACCCAACAAAGCTGTGGAGCTGTTGTGCAGGGGTGAAACACCCAACAGTGTCATGCATAGCTATCAGCTTAGACAACAAGCTGATTGTTTCAAGCAATGCCCTGATGAAGTCTTTGTGAGAAAACTCATAGGGCGTGGCTACATAGAATACATACATAAATATGTCAGGTCCTGTTTGGTATAAGGATCAAGCTGGTTGAGTGTATGCTGGAAGTGTGCATGTTTCAGGTAGTGCCGGCCATGCTGCATTTTAGACCTTTGCTGTCTGATCTAATTAGCCCACCAGCATGTCTTTGGTGAGTTTTGCTTATCAGGTAGTGGAGAATTACTTTGAAGATTCAAATTGCTGTGTTAATTTTTACATATAAAAAAAAAAAAAAAATTATTAAAAAGATCATTAGTTCATTTGTTATATCTTCTTTAACCACTTGCCAACCACTCTATAGCCGAAATACGGCTACAGCATGGTTGTCCAGTTATGGGAGGGCATCATATGACATCCTCCCAGAATGCGCCCTCCCGCGTGCCCCCGGGGGCACGCACCCTACGGACACAGCTGATCAAGTGATGTGGTAAATGCCAATCACAGCAGCCTTTTTCCACGTGATCAGCTGCGTCCAATGACGCTGTCACTGCGTGAGGAAAGTACTGTCAATAACTGGCAATTGTCAGAGGATGAATCGGCACCGATCATCAGGGCACCAATGATCAGCGCCCTGATGATCAGTGCCGCCCAGCAGTGCCCATCAGTGAATACTAGTGCCACCCACCTGTGCCTATCAGTGCCTACTAGTGCCACTCATCAATGCTCATCATTGTTGCATATCAGTGCCAGCTCCTCAGTGCTACCTATCTGTGCCACTTCATCAGTGTCGCCTATCAGTGCCCATTATTGCATATCAGTACCCATCATTGTTGCATATCAGTGCTAGCTCATCAGTGCTCTCTATCAGTGCAGCCTCATCAACACACATCAGTGAAGGAGAAAAATTACCTGTTTACAAAATTTTATAATAGAAACAAAGAAACCCTTTTTTTTTGCTCTTTTTTTTGTTTATAGTGCAAAAAATAAAACAGCCAGTGGCAAGTGAATACCACCAAAAGAAAGCTCTATTTGTGTGAAAAAAATGATACAAATTTCATATAGGTACAGTGTTGCTGTCCGACTTCAGGTATGTGGGTGCTCCCTGTGCCTGCGAGGAACTGTGGAGTCTCGTTGCAGTCTCCAGTTTATACATGCTCCCTTTGAGGGCCAGTTCACACTGTAGAAACAGTCTAGATGCGTTCCTGATACACTTTTGGCGTGTTCCAGTGTGTTTTTGATGCTTTCCTGTTAATTTTTCCCCCCTCTCTTTTTCTTCAATTTAAATAGGACATGTGCGTTCCTTGCATTTTACCGCATTCCAGTACAGTTTTGTGCAGGAAAAATGCAGCCTGTTCTATTTTTTTTTTTTTTTTGTCTGCAACCGGAATGCACTGGAACTGCAAGCACTGATGTGTGAACTATGACACTGACAACCATTTAACCTACTTTCTGTGCGTTTTGGATGCAGAAAAAAGCACAAAAACGCATGTAGTGTGAACTGGCCCTTAGGCCTCATGCACACACGTTTTGCAAACTCTCCTAGAGGTCTTTCCTGCTGGCATTAGGTTTTAGGCAGAAAATAAAGCCTGGCGCTTGTTAAAGTGTCTAAAGCTTTTACAATCTTTTAGGCACGTTTACAAGCATCAAGAGCTTGCATGCTAATTTAATTGGCTAGGATAATAATAATTTATTCTGGCTATTAAAATGAATAAACCCTCAAGTGCTAAATGCTCCTAGCATTTAGGCGTGTTTAGCAGTGTCAATCGTTTTTTCGCCAAAACTCTTCTGCTCCTGGACGCGCTGGCGGGGGGGGGGTTTACGGCCTCCTAAACGCTGCTAAAAGCTTCTGTGCATGGTCACACAGGCTAACATGCAGGGGAGTTTAGAGGCAAGAAAGAAAAAAAAAAATGCTCAACACCCCTAGAAGCAGCTGCAAAAATGCCTAGGAACTACAACCTTACAGGCATCTTTTCTTGATAGGGACACAAATCCAAAGCATGCTGATTAGGAAGCAGCTGTCATTCACCGCTGTGGGGGAGGAGAGGCGTGGCTTTGTCTCTGCGTTCCTCTTGCTCCAAATACAGCTGCATGTGAGGTTGTAGTTCTAAACAGGAGAGGGTGCACACTGGAGAATCTGGCGAGATCGGCCAATGCAGCTGGAGCACGGTTAGAGCAAGCAGAGAGGAGAAAAATAGCAGAAGCATGTGTCCAAATCATCCCATTTAAATGGCTTTTATGTCACTTTAATTCTCTGTAACCTTTGGTTAAATTTTATGTCCAGAGCTCACAATTTTTTTTGGAACGCTTTCTGTTAGCTTATTTTTCTTTAAAGACACACTGTTACTTAGTCCATTCAGTCGAAATGACAGTATCTCCTGAAATGGCTTTCCCCTCCCCCCGGCCACTTATATTTATCCATTCTTACATTTTCTCCATATCCCCATTGCGTTATACTGGGCACACACGGATAAAAAAAGTTGTTTCAGCTGGAACTGGCTGACTTTTGTCCCATGTGTACAGCTCTCTGTCCGACAAACGCCAGTCTTACAATTGCCTTCTGTCAAACTGGCATTACAGGAAGCCAGCATCTGACTGGCGTCTGCCAGCCAATGACTGCAAGCACTGATCGGTGTTTTCTGGCAAGGGGTAATCCACCTCTCAGAGCACAATAGCACAGTGGGGGAGTTCGCTGTACTTACATCACTCGTGTTAGTATGGCGATCTGTGAGATTTTTTTCCATTCAGCCCGCTGGGTTGAACTTCACATTACTTACGGAGCAGGGTTTCTGAATATGGAGGAACATATATAACCTTCCCCAATGTGAGTGTGCTGGACCAGAGTGGCCAATCTCCAGGGCCAAACAGTGTAACATGAAGTGCTGTGGGTGTGTGTGACATACACACCAAAACTTAACTTGGGGTAAACTCTTGCAACTTAGAAGCAGTAAAGAACGGTGGATCCGTCAGTATACCTTTCTGGGAGGAGGATGGGTTATCAGAAGACACTGTCACTTTGCTTGAATGGGTGCAAAGTGACAGTGTCTTTATAAACTTTTAAACATGTTGCTTTTTTACTGCACTTTTTTATGTTGACACACTAATGTAGAAGATATAAAATAAAATTTACTGCAACCATGTCAATAAACCATGATCAAGCTACTGCAGCCTGTAAAAGGATGATTAATAATTTTCTTTCTGGTGGGCAGTGACTTCAGTCTCTTACCCTCTTGCAGAAGCACAGCCACCCCTGGTATACAATGTTTTATAGATGTTCTCGATTCCACATCCCCTCCTCCAGACAGTGGTTCCAGCCATCAGTCTCTGTCACTAGAGCACCGTTTCTAAACCTCCTTGGTCTAGCACAGGGTCGCTTTAAGTTAAATATTGTAGTTCACTATCGAAGTACTTTTGCACAGTATTATGTGTAAAAATGATCATCTCAAGTAATGCATGCAACTGCATATACGCATATGTATTACATGCATGTATAGTATCCATGACTGGAGTAGTTTGCAGGAATGTGTTTGTTAGAAAATGTATATAGATAAACATGCATATGTACAGTAAGGTACATGTAAAATATCACTCTGGTTACTTTCCAGAGCTGGGTATTTTTGTTTTGGATATACACAATTTCCATCCCCAACTATGACTTTTTAAAATTCAGGGCAGCACTTTCTAGGTAAATCCTCTTACTGTGGATTTGAATTTCTATAGACTGCTGTCTGCCTTGAGGTATTGTGTGTCGTCTCTGAACTGCAGTGGCCTCTCCTGCATAATAACCATTTCACACAGCAGTAGCCAGCTTCAGTACCGCAATATTTGTATGAGGTGCAGATGTTTTCTAGCTACTGCTTTTGCAGGCAGGAGATTTTGAAATTAAGAAGGCTTTTCCTTATTTTCATCATCGGTGAGTCTGTTGTTCTGTAGCATTGCATTGAAATTTTGTATTCTCACATCTGCCTATTGCTTCTTTTTTACTGTACCATCTAGCTATTCATCATTTGCTTGTTATACCTGGAACCTTGCTGCTTTTTTCTATCCTTTGCGTTTTGATGACAGGTGTTGTGTATTGTTTTCAGTATCCGGTTAATGCTTTGGGCTTTATATATTTGCTTATTCAGCATTCATTGTTTATTTGCAAAACATTATAATTTTATGGGTTTAAGATTTGCTTTTGATACCTTTTAAGTCTTTGCTTTTCTTATTTCATGGGTTCTGTATTTTGGATAGGTTTTTTTTTTCTTGGGTCACATAGTAAATAATATAATTAGTTCTGAGCGCACACTTTGTCTTTTCAAAACATTCAATTCACCATTGCATATGCTTTGTATTTGTACTACTGGATTATGTGCTGCTTGTTGTGTTGTGTTAATTTGCATAATGTTCTGCCATTATCTCTGTGCTATTATTTAGTTCATATTTGGTGATTTTTCAAATTCCCTAAGTAACATTGCCATGGTAACAGTCCCAAAGCTGCACAATCTAGGCATGTGCATCAATACACAAAGGATGAATGCATTTACAGGTATGAATGCAGAAAGATCAAATATTTGCCACTGTAATTTAGATTTTTTATAACTATTATTCAAAAATAAATTCACCCCACACAACCTCAAATGCAAAAGCATGACTTTTGTCTTTAAAACATTTGACTGCAATTTTGTATCTTAGGAAAAATGTCCTGAATTGGTGTGCTGTACAACCTTAATCTCAGTATGTCTGGGGTTTTTTTTTTTTTAAGGTATACAAATCATTTGTGGTACTAACCTGACAATACATATACTGTACTTAACAGCTGTGTATATTAAATTGATTAGGTTTTATTAAAAAACAAAACAAAAAACCACTGAATAAACCACTTATTACCTCTCTCCACAGCATTTTCAGTTGGCTTTGATTGACTGTAATCCCTGCACTTTGTCCAAAGCTGAAAGTAAGTGTCATTTTTATGTTTCTCATATCCCTTTGTGTTTGTGAAGCCATTCTGATAAGGACAGACTCTTTTCAATTGCCCTTATCATCTGTTAAGTGATGGTGAATTACAACTCTGCCATCTCTTTTTATATGTGTCATCTTAAAGCAAACTGCTTTTATTTTTTCATCAGTAATAGGAAGGTACCACCCAGAGGAGGCATAGTTAAAATATATCCGTTCCTACAAATGTCTTCTATCACCACTCTTTTTTTTTTTCATTATATTTTGGTGCCAAATAAAAAAGATTTTTGGTTTGCCTGTATTAGACAAGGAAGGGTCCTTTACACAGAGGACCACCTAAGGACACCACAGTCTGTCCTATATCTTTCCTCTGGTGTTTCCCAAAAGATGTTTAAAATAATGTTTTGTCTTACTACTTTTGCAAATGTGTTACATCTAAAATGAGAGGAACGTTTTGACCTTTTAGAAGTATTTGCTTTATCTTTTAGTATGAGTTCTTACACTGCAGTAATTTGAGAATCTGTATATTAAAGTTAAACTCTGGGTACATAGACTTTTGTAAATTTGATTGGTCATGTTACTTCTACTAAGTTGTAAACCATGTCAAGGATGGCTTCACCATGCTTTAAAATCAATGTTTTCTTTCTGTCGGATGATAAAACCCCTGCTGTACTTCTGGCCCACTCTGGATATAAGAATGTACAGCATTCTGTGAATGGCTAGAAATTGAAAAAACAAGTGGAAAAAATTACATTAGTGCTGCAGTCTGAGACCAGCTCTAATATCCAGAATGAACCAGAGGTAGAGTCGGGGGGGCTGTAGTATCTAGCAGGAATAAAGTGGTGGTTTTAGGGCTCATGTACATGGGTGCATTCTCCGGTGCAGTGAGAACAAAAATATTTTGGTGCCCAGGAGCTCCTGCTGCTGTGTACAGATGCCCATAGACCTGTTGCAGGCAGCTGTAGGGGGCTATGCACCTCTACTTGTGTAAAGATGTTTTATAGAGGTTAGCTCCTGAATGCACTTGGTCTGTGCACAAGAAGCAGTGCATATCTATGTGCAGGTGCTTGCAACCATTTACATTTGTATGTGGCTGCACATAGCTCCAGAAACTGCCAAGCACCAAAATATGCTGGTTTGTTTGCCTTGTACTGGAAAATGCACTGGTGTGCATGAGCTTGTAAAGTACTTTAAATTGATCCAGACATTTATTACAATTTAGCAGCGGTACCATTTCTTGACATGTAATTTACAAAAATCTCTATGCCAGGAGTTCTATTTTAAACTGTCTATAGCCCAAACCTTAACATTTATTTGGGAAAAGGGTATAAATTCTGTCAAGGTTTTGTATTGTGGGCTTTGTTTCCACTGAGGACATCATCCTCCTTTAATTGTCCTTGTCCTGTCACCGTTGCCACTAGGACAGAAAGTGATTGGCAGTTAAAAATTTTACCATTATCTCTAAAACCAGGATTGAATAGAACTCCCCCAGCGGAGTCTTTCCAATTTCTGAAGGTAAATTGTGTTCCCCCTAATGGTTAATCAGATTCCATCTGCACTTTGCACTTTGTGCAAATTGGAAGAACAAAATATATATTTGGCTTGAGTTGCACAGTTGGTTTGCTTTCACTTCATGTATTCCTGTGACTATCCTCACATTAAAAAAATGTATATAAAATATGTTCCTCATAATAGAGGAGAGTTAATATAAAGTCTTTATATGCTCTGCACCTCATTGGAAAGCTGGCAAACCGCTCTTCCTTGCCAGTTCCACATATATCTGTAGGCATTACAATACTGAAAGTGAGAAACAAGCAGAGCTCACGGGATTGCACAGATGAACACCTTTTATTAGATTAAAAATGACTAGAATGCCTTTACAAAGTAAAGGATCAGAGCATATCATGATGCAAGGGACTCCCATCTGGCTTCAGCTAGTATACAGGGAAGAATTATTATTCCTAAGCTAGCCATACAGGCACAGCCTGAATGGGAAATTTAATAGTTTCCCTCCATCCACACTAAGCAGTATGGAAGGAGGAATCTCCCAGGCCAGGTTTTGTCATTTGACCTTTGTTGAGCCAAGTGGCATCGGCATGGCCACCTATAGCTTGAATTTTGGCAGATTCAGTAGCAGAGGAGCTTGGGCATCCTCTGAACCTCATCTCTACCTGAGCTTTTCTGTTTTTTTTTTTTCCTTCCTCTTTATTTCATTGCAGTGACCTGTACGTCAGGTCATTCGGGCTTCTCAGTCCGCCTCTTTGTTTATGTGAGCTGTTTGCAAGGAATGACCTGGAGCAAAAGAAAAAAAAGCTAGTTTGGAATTCGGGTAGGAATTAGTTCGTAGGATGTCAGAGCTTATTGCAAGAATTGGGTTAAAGCATATGTGAACCCTCACCTTGTAAAATAACCTGTTTAAAATAGAAATGAAAGGAAAAACAGTTGTGTATAGATATTAAAATATATATCGTATTTTTCGCTCCATATGACGCACCTGACCATACGACGCACCTAGGTTTTAGAGGCAGAAAACAGGAAAAAAATATTCTAAACCAATGGACTGCAGACATAGTACAGGAGATGACCAGAGACTGCAGACACAGTACAGGAGATGACTAGAGACTGCAGACACAGTACAGGAGATGACTAGAGACTGCAGACACAGTACAGGAGATGACCAGAGACTGCAGACACAGTACAGGAGATGACTAGAGACTGCAGACACAGTACAGGAGATGACTAGAGACTGCAGACACAGTACAGGAGATGACCAGAGACTGCGGACACAGTACAGGAGATGACCAGAGACTGCGGACACAGTACAGGAGATGGTCAGAGACTGCGGATATAGTAGAGGAGATGGTCAGAGACTGCGGACACAGTACAGGAGATGACCAGAGAACTGCGGACACAGTACAGGAGATGACCAGAGACTGCGGACACAGTACAGGAGATGACCAGAGACTGCGGACACAGTACAGGAGATGACCAGAGACTGCGGGGACAGTACAGGAGATGACCAGAGACTGCGGGGACAGTACAGGAGATGACCAGCGACTGCGGGGACAGTACAGGAGATGACCAGCGACTGCGGGGACAGTACAGGAGATGACCAGAGACTGCGGGGACAGTACAGGAGATGACCAGAGACTGCGGGGACAGTACAGGAGATGACTGCTGACCTTTGGGGAGGGGGGGGGGGGGGGAGCGGGTACCTGAATTTGACAGGTACCCTCTCTTACTTCCGCGGAGTTGTTCTTTGGTTAGTGTCCGCTCTGCAGTGGGACCTTACCTGTTCCTCTATCCAGCGCCACGCTGTCTTCCCAGCTTCTGTAGTGTGGGCGCTCGGCTTGACAGCCGGATGCCCAGTGCACAGTAGCGAGAAGCGCTGCGCTTTGTGATTGGTCCGGCGGCTTCTGGGACCTGGCATGTGTCCCAGGTGCCGCCTTACCATTCACAAAGCGCACCGCTTCTTGCGCATGCGCACTGGGCACCTGGCTGTCAAGCCGAGCGCCCACACTACAGAAGCCGGGAAGACAGCGTGGCGCTGGATAGAGGAACAGGTAAGGTCCAGCTACAGAGCTGAGCGGCCGGCCCTGTGTTCTGACACGGCCGCGGTGGAAATACCGGACCGGCCGCTCCATATTCTCTCTATAAGACACACTGACATTTTCCCTCCTTTTTTTGGGGGGGGGGGGGGGGGAGTGCGTCTTATGGAGTGAAAAATACGGTATATAAATACCTTTTTTTTTTTTTTCTTTTTTTTTTCTTATATAAAAAAGTGATCACATCATCTCTCAGCTGCATAAGAAGCTTGGAGAGATGAGGGAGAAAAAAATGGCAGTATGCTGATCTTCCCAGTGAATGGTGGAGGGGGTGGGCCATTTCAGCACAAGTCTATTCATTGGAGATGAGCAGGCTGAGTTCCCAACACAGCTAGAAAACTGCCAGGAACACCAGGGACTTCACAGAGGAAGCAATACAAAGAGAAGATGATATTTTTTTCATGCAAGTACATGGTACAGCAGGCACATATCAGGAAAATGAAATGCTGGGGTAACACATTCTTTAAATTTTAGCCATCTGTGGCAGCCTTTAGGGGTTTCTGTCAGGAATAATGATTAAATGCAGGTACAGTTGTGCTCAGATGTTTGCATACCTTGGCAGAAATTGTGAAATTGTTGCTTTGTTAATGAATATATGACTGATCATGCCAGAAAACTTTTTTATTTGTGGTCATATGAAGCCATTTATTATCACATAGTTGTTAGGTTCCTTTTTAAATCATAGCAACAGAAATCACCCTAATGGCCCTGATCAAAAGTTTGCATACCCTGGAATGTTTGGCCTTGATACACACACACACACAAGTTAATTTCCAACATCTGTGGCTTTTTAAATTGCAATTCGTGTCTGTGTATAAATAGTCAATGAGTTTTAGATCTCACATGAATGCACTGAGCCGGCTAGGTCCTGAGCCGTGGGGATCAGAAACGAACTGTGAAAACACCTGTGTAACAAGGTAATGGACATTTATAAAGATGGAAAAGGATATAAAAAGATATCCAAAGCCTTGAATATGCCAGTCAGTACTGTTGAATCACTAAAGTGGAAAATGCGGGGATATCTTAATACTAAGCCAAGGTCAAGGTAGACGAAGAAAGATTGCAGCCACAACTGTCAGAAGAATTGTTTGGGACACAAAGAAAAACCCACAGGTAACCTCAGGAGAAATGCAGACTGCTCTGGAAAAAAGAGGGTGTGGTTGTTTCAAGGATTAAAATACTACATTACTTGAACAAAAATGAATTGCCAGAAGAACCATTTACTGCACCAATGCAAATAAAAGTCTGTTACGATATGCCCAACAATATCTCGACACACCTCACAGCTTCTGGCACACTGTAATCTGGAGCTGCAAAAGTGACCAAAATGGAACTTTATGGTCACAACTATAAGCGCTATGTTTGGAGAGGTGTCAGCAAGGTATATGGCGTCAACTATACCATCCCTACTGTGAAGCATAGTGGTGGATTACTGCTGTATTGGGGAATCGTGAAATGGAATGCTCTTGGACTTTTACAGCATGACAGTGAACCCTAAGCACAAGACCAAATTGACCCTCCAGTGGTAACAGCAGAAAGAGGTGCAGTTTCTGAAGTGGTCTTCACAGTCTCCTGACCTTTTAATATCATCGAGCCACTCTGGGGAGATCTCAAACATGCTGTTGATGCAAGATGACCAAAGACTTGCATGGATGGCATTTTGCGAAGACAAATGGGCAGCTATACCACCTACAAGAATTCGGGGCCTTGTAGACAACTATTGCAAAAGACTGCATGCCATCAATGATGCTAAAAGGGGGCAATACACAGCGTTAAGAACTAAGGTATGTAGACCTTTGAAAAGGGGTCATTTAGTTTGTTTACAGGTTGTGTTGGTTTATGTATAGGAATAACTATGATCCTTATAGTATATAGAATATTATAAGATGGCTATGTATACTCCTATTTTGTCTCTTCAGAGATGCTTCCATCCATAACTTCATATATTTCAAGTTGTTTATTGCAACTGACACACACACATATCTGGATTGTAACTGTGCCAATAGGCGTGTGTAACATTTTAGGTGGAGTGTCTACATTGGTCCTTTAATCCTCCCTGTTGCTGTTTGATAAGAAAGGATATTTAAGCATAGAAGAACTCTATGAAAGGTGAAATTCAGTGAGGGTAGACACTGTATTTACCATATACGTGTATGCAACAATAAAAATAATTCGGAGCCTTAACTCATCTGCAGGTAATTATTCACGTTTCCTTAGAAATAGAGGAACTTAAGCAAGGAGGTACTGTCCTCCCTATACACCTTGTTTTGTTTTATGATTGTGCCATTCTGTTATGAACTACAGTTGAATATGAATCCTATAAGAAATGCTTTGCCTGCTCACTTATGTTTTCTTTAAAAATATTACTGTATATTACCAATTCTCCAAGAGTATGCAAACTTTGGAGTACAACTGTGAATTACTTGGTACAGTACAGGTCCTGTAACCTTAACTTGTCTTTTTCTGGGTGAGATATTAAAGATTTTTAAAGGGTTTGCAGTTCTGCCCTGGAGCTCTCAGGTTGTGGGTTTGATTTCTCTGATAGCCAATATTATGGAGTTGGTATGTTCTCTTTGGTTTTCTTTAGTGTTTGCTGGTCTTTCTCACATTTTAAAAATCTGGTTGCTTGGGGTTTAAGCTCAAACTGGCTTTACAGTGAAATAACACAAATGTGGTAGAAAAATTAGATTGCAGGCTCCTTCAGGAGCAAAGACTGATATGGATGGCTTGATGTTATGTAAAGAACTATGAAAATATGTCAGCACTGCAATGAATAACTAGTGGTTAACAGGAGAGTAGTAACTAATCAGATTGAATCCAAAGAGTAAAGGAGCCACCAGCTACTTGTATGAACATTTACTGTTTTTTTGTGATGAGGGGGCAATGTATGGCTGTAAAAGGGATTCATTCTTTTCTCCTTTTCTGTTTTCAGTTCAGTTTCACATTGCTCACTTGTACGAAACACAGGTAAGTCTTTTGCTCATTAAAGAAAACCTGGCAGAATGGCGTTTAACTGACACCTCAAAGACTCCTGTCTAGCTTGTCAAAGCAACCCTTAATTGTTTACCATACTGCATTGAACACCAATGCACCAAGACTTGCACTGTTTTTGGGAGGACAGTGACAGCTCTGTGATGGATCATTTGTTCTCACAGATGTTTTAATAGTGACTTTTCCTACACAGTCCTAGGTTGTCAATTAATGGTGTATTCTAATTAAAATGTTAGTTCACATTAGTGACTGTCCGTTTATACTTGCTAGCACTTTCCTTTCTTTCCCCTTTTCCCATTCTTTTTTCCCTCCTCATAGACATACAGCTGTGTTCAGAATAAAAGCAGTCCAAAATCACTAACCAGATTAATCACTGTTTTTGGTATAAATTATATTTCTACATGGCAAATCATTTATTTGTAGGTTTAGTAGAGTAATAGAACACCAGCAGACCCAACAGTCATGACATGCATGCATGCTATTGATTCTGTTCAATTGAAAGGGGTGCGTTCAAAATAATAGTGTAAAGTTCAAATAGTTTGGTAATTCAGTCTGTGAAAAAACAGGTGGCCCTTATTTAGGGACTAAGGCAGCATATGTACATGCTTGGTATAGAGCATTTCTCTGAAAATCTGAGTAAAATGGGTCCTTCCAGACATTGTACAGAAGATCAGCGTACTTTGATTAAAAAGTTGATTGGAGGGGGCAAAACATAAAGAAGTGCAGAAGTAGGCTGCACAGCTAAAATGCTTTTGAATGGCAACCAAAACCAGAAAGATGTGGAAGAAAAGGGGGAAACTACCATTCGAATGGATCGAAGAATAGCCAACATGCCAAAGACTCAGCCAATGATCAGTTCCAGGGTAACCAAAGCCAAGCTTATCGGCTGGAAGCCCCCACAAAGTCCCATTGTTGAAAAAAATGATGTGCTGAAGAGGTTACATTTTGCCACACAAAACACATTGACTGGCCTAAAGAGAAATGGCACAATATTTTATAGACTGATGAAAGCAAGATTATTTTTGGGTCTAGGGGCCGCAGACCGTTTCAGACAACCCTCAAACACTGAATTGAAGCCACAGTACACTGTGAAGACAGTGAAGCATGGTGGTACAAGCATTATGGTATGGGGATGTTTCTCATACTATGGTGTTAGGCCTATTTATCGCATACTATGGATCAGTTTGAATACATCAGAATACTTGAAGAGGTCATGTTGCCTTATGCCGAACAGGAAATGCCCTTGGAATGGGTGTTTCAACAACAATGACCCCAAACACACCAGTAAGCGAGCAGCATCTTTGTTCCAGACCAACAAGATTGATGTTATGGAGTGGCCAGCCCAATCCCCGGACCTTAATCCAATATAAAACTTGTGGGGTGACATCAAAAATGCGGTTTCTGAGGTAAAAGCAAGAAAGGCAGAAGAATTGTGGATTGTAGTGCAATCATCCTGGGCTGGAATACCTGTTCAGGGTGCCAGAAGTTGGTTGACTCCATGCAACACAGATGTACAGCAGTTCTCAGAAACAGTGGATATACAACTAAATATTCAGTGATGCACAGGAAAGCTAAATCTTCAATCATTTTTCATTTTATGCAGTAAAGTCTTGTAAAGAAAAATGCAGACATTATTTTTTTTGAACAGCCCAATATTCCTTTTTCTTCACTTTTTATAAAGTAATAACTAAACATTTATCTTCATGTTTTGCTTTCGAATAGACTGTTGTGTTCCCAATGCATTTTCATGTATGGAAATAAAAGCTATTATAATGATTTTGATTTTTATTCACTTTTTTAAACACACTGCTATTATTTTGAACACAAGCAACATGCAGTCCTCCTGTTTTCCTGAATACCAGATTTCTTGTCTGTCAGTTCTTCCCTACTTGCTCCCTACTGCCTCCCATAAACTCTTCTTGGTCCACCAGTGTAATTCTGCTTGACTGACCATTTACAATGTTTGTGAGGCATACTTTTGACACTACCCAGTGATGGTGATAATACCTAGTAGTTTTGATTTGCTTAATCAAAGCAACCAGACATTTGAGGAGAGGAAGCAATCTCTAGATGCATATATTTTAAACCTAGCTACAACTTGCCCATCGCAGATCCAGTACTTTGTTGTGACCCAACAAAAGAGCAGGAAGTGAGGCAGGCACTTGGATTATTACTTGGCAATGTTGTGACTATATCTATACATGTACAAATTGGCAGCTAATGTAATTCATATAATGTTGTATTGATTCTGCATTAATATTTTGTAAACATTTTAATTTCTGTCAACAGAGAAAGTACCACTCTGCAAAAGAAGCATATGAGCAACTTCTGCAGACTGAAAACCTTCCTACACAAGTAAAGGCTACTGTTCTACAGCAGTTAGGTGAGAAATGTTATATTTTATTAAAATGTTTATTCAGCAGTCAGATATAAGTTACGATACTGTTACTGAAAGAATGGTTGATTTTGTATTTTATCTTAATTTTTTGTTATCCTTACTATGGGAACACAATTTAAAGTCCAGATAATCTATTTTCACAAGTCTTTTAAACTTGAACATTTGGCAGGTGTTTTAAGAATGCCTGCTAGGCAACCCTCAACCATCTGGTTAGAATATATGCATCACGTTTTTCATGCACTATTTCATTTACTTTCATTGCTTTTTCTTCTTTATTCAAGGCCTATATGACCATAGCCTTGTAAGGATCATGTAGTTGCCCATGTTGGCAAAGTGTTAAGGGTCCCTTCGGACCTGTCTGGTCATTTGCAGTGCAGTTAAAGAGGAGCTTCACCCATAAGGGGAAGTTCTGCTTTAAGGCTTTGTCCCTCGCTCCCTGTTAAGGATTGGCACCATCGAGGAGTTGGAGGGGGAGAAGGGTACCTGCTTCCACTTCAGGTGCGGTCGCTTAAGGCAATCGGAAGCAGAAGTTGTCCTCCCCCCTCCCTCCACATACTCTTCTGGGACATGTGACAGGTCTGCAAACTGTCACAGGCGGTTGTCCACACTGAAGATGCTGGTGCTGGGGAGAGAAGACGGTCAGTTAAGCCAGCGGTGGTGAGAACATCGCTGGACCAAGGGACAGGTAAGTGTGTATTTTAAAATTCAGCAGCTACAGTTTTTGTAGCTGCTGACTTTTATTTATTTATTTTATTCAACTGGAACTCTGCTTTAAGAGCAGTATTTTGTGTACTCTATGCATTGCATTATTAGTAGCCCATTCATTTTCTACAAAAGCAGACATGACCCTTTTTTGTAAAGCGCATCACAGCGCATGGTAATACTTGTAATTATGTGAAGCCAGCCTGAAAATTAACTGACCCTAAGCTTTTTCACAGCTGGGAAATGTTTAAGATATAAATGTCTGTTTTACTTAAAAAAACAAAAAAAAAAACAAAAACAGATAAAAATGAGTATAGATGTTTATTAAAAAAAAAAAAAAAAAAAAACATAAAAATGAGTATAGATGTTTGTTTAAAAAAAAAAAAAAAACATAAAAATGAGTGTAGATGTTTATTAAAAAAAAAAAAAACAGATAAAAATGAGTATAGATGTTTATTTAAAAAAAAAAAAAAAAACCAGATAAAAATGAGTATAGATGTTTATTTAAAAAAAACAGATAAAAATGAGTATAGATGTTTATTTAAAAAAAAAAAACCAGATAAAAATAAGTATAGATGTTTATTTAAAAAAAAAAAAAAAAAAAACATAAAAATGAGTATAGACGTTTATTAAAAAAAAAAAAAAAGTTTAAAGTAAAAAAAAAAAAAAAGACAATGTCTCCTTAATTGATGAGTTTATTTTTACAATTACAAAAAAATTTAAATATACAAAAATACAAACAATACACTGCAGCTCATAAAGTTACTTAAAATCAAATCCACTTGTGATTCATAATGGAGTATCTAAGGTAAACTGACTCTATAAAAGATACACCGAAAAATGCCTTTTTTTCTTTTCCCAGTGCCCATGAAAGATGCAGATTTTAGCATGTAGCAATTTACAAATAAACTATGGCTCACATTTTTACACTAAGGAATGTGTAATGGTATTCATGTAAAGGGTAAAACATCAACAAAATGATATCACTATTGTGTAATTAAATTGTAAGCGCACTTGACGTATGTGTGTAAACTCTTCTGGTTTTTTTTGTTTTGGTTTTTTTTTAAAAGGATTTTGTGCAGTTTTCTAATCCAGTCACCCATTTTGAATGCTATACAAAACTCAAACTACTTCAGTGAATATAGTTTGACCAGAGCTGCAACTTTTAAGTGAGGAAACAAGGATTTTAGAGGCAGTAAAGCCTAGTTGGTTTACTGTGCGGTTTTCTTATACCTGTCTGAGTGCTGATGTGCAGGAGATTACAAGAAGAATAGTCTAATGGCGATTTGTGGTACTATTCGAAAATTCATTTTAAGTATGAAAACATAATTGTACTTTTATTATCCTAGGATGGATGCATCACACTGTAGATCAGCTGGGAGATAAAGCCACAAAGGCCAGCTATGCCATCCAGTATCTTCAGAAATCATTAGAGGCTGATCCAAACTCTGGTCAGTCCTGGTATTTTCTTGGAAGGTAATCTTTACTTTGTTAAATCATTATGCTGTTGAATGTATTTGTGTTTTGTATGTTTTACTATGTATTTTGTACTGTTTATATTATATTGAACTAGTACAAGTCTGCCACAGCAGGAAAGGTTGGGGATATAGCAAAGAAAGAGTGTCTTAGCGGCTACCGGATGTATAGGACGTTGATTAGTGCTGAACGTTTTATCCAGTTCTAGATTTTGACTTTACTTTGCCTGACTGTCTGACTGGTCAGAATCCCTTAAAGTGGAACTATACTTGTATCCACTCCAATGATGCAGTGTCCAGGAACTGTTCGGTCAGTCATCTTCCTGGTTGTGATCTTCAGCTATTTTGATCAGCTGGACCGCGATGATGTCATTCTCATGCATGCTTAGGAGTTCATCTCAGCAGGTGCCGAAATTGTACAATGAAGTCAAGCATCTTCATGTTTAGTGCAAACAGGCCGGTAAGAATATTTTAATGCAGAAGAGATATATCTCTTCTGAATTAAAAAAAAAAATGTGGCTGTTCACAAAAGTCTCCAGTCAGTTCATATGTATAGAAAGTGTTGGCCCTGTGGTATCCTTGTGTTTAGAAAAAAATGAAGTATTTAATCCACATGGCCTTGTCTTTGTAGACCAGCTTTGCACCACATCATAAAGGTACTGGTAGCAGGAGCAACCCACCTTTCTCAGTGGAAAGTCTAAGGAACAGACTGCAAAGTCTTCCCCCTTTCTGTCTATTAAGAATCATCCCTTTTCCCTCTTCACCCCATAAAACCTACACAGCAAGATCCCCCCCCTTCCAAAAAAAAGAAAAGGGAAAAAAAAAAAAACATGGCTCCCCATCCACCTGCATGTCATGGCACTCAATGTACATGGCACTCAATCCTCCTATAAGCCTTACTCTGCATTATTAAGGTACACCCAGTTGCTTTGCAAATGCTTGTGCCCAGGAGTTGGTATCTCAGGCTACAAACTGAAGTTTGGTTCCCTGCCGCCTCCTTGATATTTCACTTCCAATCTTCCTATGCCACCATCTAAAGTAAAAAATCTCCATCAAGCCCTTCTGGTTCTTTTGGATCAAGGTGCCATTGCCCCCGATTTCCTGTGGTTCCAGGAGTCTTACTCCCCGTTCATCATTCCAAGTCCAAAGGGGGCCTTTCACCCCAATGTGAATCTCACAGCTCTGAATGTCTTCTTTAAAGTAAAAAAAATTTGCATGGAATCTAGTAAATCTGTTGTCATCTTCCTTCACCTCGAAGACTTTCTGCTGTCTGTTGACATCAGAGTTGACTACTTATATTTGCCTACCTTTCCAGCACATCAGCTGTTCTTGAGCTGTGCTAGGGGGGCCCTACATTACCAGTTCATAGCCATGCCCTTCAGGCTTTCATCCTCACTCCAGATATTCACAAGGTTTCTGGTCCCAGTACTATCTGTGATGCATTCTTGTCACATCCCCAGTTTGGAATACTTGGACACCCAGTGTTGAAAGAGCAGTTGACTAGGACTTTGTCTGACACCATGATGTTGACCATTCAGACTTTGATTTGGATGGACCCTGAACTTTCATCGCTTGAAGTAGTAGTAATCCTTGGCAGTAGTGTAATCCTTGGAGTCCTAGGTCTGATGATATCTTCTTTTAAGGTGGACCCACTTTCATTGCAGACTCCATGATGCAACAATCTGTCATGGGACCAGTTCATTCTGTCTCTAGACAGACCACTTCGTCTGTACAAAGGACCAGGTTGTTCCAGGGCTGGTGAATCAGCAGTTTGACTCTGGAGTCTGATGTCCATCCTAATAACAGATGTCAATCTATTGGCCTGGGGTAGGAGACTTGGTCAACAAAGGAGTTCATCTCCTGATTGGTATCTTCAGCTTCAAACCATTTGACAGTCTCTACAAAGTTGGACTATCCTATTGGAAGGTCATCCAGTTCAGATTAAGCAGGACAATGCCATGGCAGTGGTGTACATCAGTTATTCAGTCATCAGGGAGGAACCAAAAGCCTTGCTGCGGCAAGACAGATCAGATCCTGTCCTGGGCAGAAATAAAGCTTTCTTTCCCCCCCCCCCCCCCAATCCCTCTGCTCAACTGTTTATGATCTTGGCCAATTGGTGACAATTTTGCAAGCATTTTTACTCTAATGTATTCCTTGGGAGTAAAGTGTCTATTTCAACCTGCACTCAGATTTCATCGGGCAATGTTAGTATCATGCCAGTGTTTGCCCTTCACGAGACCGAAGCATGATCAGTTCTCTAGCTGTGCTAGGAACTCAGTGTGCTATCCTCCAATGATCAGACTTCTGCTCCCATTGATCATAAAAAAAGTTATTTACAATTGTTTTATAGTTATACACAAATATTTTGATTTCTATTTTAATCGGAATGAGTTGTTTTTATTGTTTTACAAGGTGAGGGTTTATATTTTAGGTTATGAAATGTCACAAAATTGCCCTAAACCATATTCTTCTCTAAAAATAATCCTTTCACATCCACTGCTTATTGGCCCTGTTTGTCTATTTTTCTGAAAATATTTTTTACTGTGCGTTTCTGCCTTATAACCCCCTGACAATTTTGGCTGTGTCCCATTGGGGAGATTTCTCTTAAATTCCTGTCCCATAGCCAAAACAGGAAGTGAGAGAAAATCTCTCCAAAATGTGGGATTCTTTGGTTGTCCCCAAGGTCTTTGGAACTAGTGTTCCCATTGGGGTTCCCCTCTATTTCTGTACTGGTGACAACCCAAAATTTGGGATTTTCTTTGACTTTTACTCTTCATGATAACAGTAAATATGACTAAGAGGGAGGGTGAATTTCCCTAATAGGGGCACAGACCGCAATAAAAACCTAAATAGAAGTGAGAGCCAGCACTCAACCAGTCAGCCACAGAAATTTAATGAGGTTATTTTGCAAGCGCAATGCAGAGTAAACCATACCACAAATGGGTTTCGTGGCCAGGGTGATCCCTTTTTTAGGGTGGCAGACAGCAAGGAATCAAATAACCTACAATAAATCATTGCCTGTATCTTCCAGTGATCCTTTGAGAGAGAATAACTTAACTGATAGTAATTCAACCCAAAAGTAGTACAAGTAGCATTACTTTTTTAGGAGATTCAACTGATGGAGGAGAAAGGGGGACAGTTAGAAGCATTAAAACAAGAAGGGAAAATCTGAGGTTGTGTAGAGAATAGAAGAAAGCAACAAAAGCAGTCATATTTATTTAATCTTTCCAAATGAAAGCTATCCAATGCTGAGATGAAAATACTGCAAAGAGGTTTTTCGTCCTGTCTCACACATAATACCAATGCATTTCATCTACAGGCTGCATTGTTCAAATATGAAAGGCAGTTAAAATTATGCCAACATTTTTTTTAACTAATTCTACACCACCCTAATGCCACATCAGAAGTAATTTCATACCCGATTGTGATTTCGGGACTACTGAAACAAATATATTAGAGCCATCAAGACGCATATCTAAAAAACCAAAAACATGTACTGTAATAAAGAGGAAAAGGAAGCCATTCTTTTACTGAAGAAAGATAAATTGATCATCATGAAGCCTGCTGATTAAGGACAGAGGTATAGTGATACTGGACTAAGCTGATTATCAACATGGTATCCTGGAGCTAACGGAATATTCTAATATTTTTACTCAGATCACAGTGGTCTCTACAGCTACAGTTATTAACTGCTTCCCGTCCACCCTATAGCAGAAGTACTGCTACTGGGCGGCACAGGTGCGCAAAATCACATATACATCCGTGATTTTGCAGTTCTGGGTAAGGGGCGCACCATTCACGGCCTCGGCTGTCAATCACCGGGTCCCGTCCGGTAATTACTCGCTAGCGCCCAGTGATTGCTGAGCATCTCCGACAGAGGGAAGAACTGTTTGTAAACAATACAGTTTTCTCCCCCTGTCGGCTCCTGCACACTGCTTTGCAAGGCTGTGCATAGCACAACCATACAAAGCAGTGTGCTTACAGTGAAGCACAAACACAGCCCACTATGTAAACCGGCACACAGTTAACCCTGCCATCACCTCACATGTTAACCTCTGGCTGCCCAGTGCCATTAGTACAGTGTCAGTGCTTTTTATTAGCACTGATCACTGTATTGCTTTCACTGGGGATGTCAGTTCCCCCCAGTGTCAGAATGCCCGCCGCAGTCCTGTAGTCCCGCTATAAGTCGCTGATTGCCGCCATTACTAGTAAAAAAATAAAAATCCCAGTCTATATACCGCCATTTGTAAACACTATAACTTTCATGTAAATCTATTAATTTACACGTATTGGGATTTTTTTTTTTAGCAAATACATTGATCAGAATACATTTTGGCCTAAATTTATGCGGAAATTTGATTTGTTTAAATATTGTTTTAATAGCAAGAAGTCAAAAATAGTTTTTTTTTTTTTCTTAAAATTGTAGGCCTTTTATTTATTTATATACATATACATACATATATATATATATATATATATATATATATATATATATATATATATATATATTTATATTTTTTATATATAAAAAATAAAAGATGCAGAGGCGATCAAATACCACCGAAAGAAAGCACTATTCGCGGGAAGAAAAAGGACGTAAATTTAATTTGGGTGCAGAGTGGCGTGACCTCGCAGTTGTCAGTTAAAGTAATGCAGCGCCATAACGCTAAAATGGCTTGGTCAGGAAGGGGGAGGGGGGTAGTGGTTAATACAATTAGGTCCCTGATGGAGTTGAGTTTTGTTAATCAATGTTTATCAGAAAAAGGTGGCACAGTATTTCCTACCACTCGAGCTGTATATGGATTGCTTAACATCTACAAGGGCCCTGTACCTTTAAATATTGCCAAATTATCTTGGTTTCTAATAGTATCGTTCAACTGCTGGCCATATTCCTTGATAACGCTTCCATCTTATTAAAAGGATACAGATGATTTTTTTTTAATGCATTGGTAACTTAATTTGCAACAAATGTTTTTTTTTTCTAGCTTGGATGTCTCAGCATTGTATACCAAAATTCCTAATGAGCAGGCATACAAGCTGTGAAACTTTTTTGTTATGATTCTACTTTGCCTTCTGAGTTTATTTTGCAGGGCTTAGAGATGATAGTGGAAAATTATTCAAATTCGAAAACTCCCTGCGAAAGCAATCTAGTGGCACAGCCATGGGCAGTTCAGTTGCCCTTACCTTCGCTAATCTTCGTAGGTTTCCTAGGAGAGAATCACATTTACCTCCTTTTGTTTGAGCTATGTACACACGTCTCCAATATATAGATGACATTTTTGTGTCAGCTGGAGGGGGTGGGTACAAGAATTTTGAAGACTGTCCGGTATCTGCACCTTTTCCCTCCATTGTGTTTAACCACAAGATTTCTTAGGCACAGATAACAGTTCTTGATGTGGTAACCAGTGTTCTGGAGGAAAGCAAATGTAAAAAAATAACTGTATTCCGAACCCACAGATAGCAAAAAAACTATTGCAATTGCCCATCCCAGACATTTCAAAAATCTTCCGCTTTCACAGTTTGTGAGTTTTTGTATTTGCAGTGAAACTGATTGTGATATTCAGAACATTTTTAAATTAAATAGGTTCTTTAGTCAAGTCTAAGAAAAGTGAAAGTTAACAGCTGCAAATACTGTTAGTGTTCTCTTTTGATAAGAGTCTTACAAGTCCAGGAATCCAGCGTTGTCCTAACCCAGTCAGTTTGCCAGTCTTCGGGTTTTGGTGCTTCCATGTCAAGTGTGGGAAGCCAGCTGTGACTCCTTGTGGCTTTACAGCCAGCTCTCCACTGCGTAGGCATGTACCACAATGCACCATGTGAATGGCCCAACAGTCTCTTGGGACCTATGACATTTCCCAAGAGGTTGCAGGGTGGGAGGGGGGCAAACTTCCAGTGGGATTGCCTAGGTGATTTCAGTGTAAGTGGGGTGCGGATACCTGTCAAAACTAGGTAACAACCCCCCCCCAAAAAAAAAAAAAAGCTGTTGACATTACTTGTAGAGCAGGAAGGGAGGTTTAGGAAGAGCAGAACTTTCTTATTTCTTTTTCTTCTTCTTTGTTGGTTGCTTTAAATGTTGCTTCCAGAAACATCACAGTGACATCTTGGTGGGCGTTGAGAGCCATTTTCTGTAGAAAGCTTTAAATCCTAAAAAGCCAATAGCTGTACATTTTGTACAATCACACCACCAGACCCCATGATTTTAGAGGTATGGTGGTGGATCTAGTGCCATATTTTTCCCATAGCGATAGAAATCGGTCATTACTCCAAAAGAGTCCTATTGGATTTATACCCTGTGGTCGGTGGCTCTCAGGGTCCTTAATACCATGGTGTCTTACCTGCCTTTCTTGCCTGATTGTTGATCAATTTTTTTTTTTACTCCACCCACTTTAAGAATGAATTATTTGTTTATATTATGTGTTTTTGGTTTGTTGTTTGGTCACAGTGCAACACAACAGTAGAGTGCATTCCTCTTTACTGCCAGGCCAGCATCCCAGGTTCTCATGATCATCCAGATCAGACTGGCATAAGAGGTCAGGTTGGTTGATTTTTTTGGAGCTTAGTAACGACTCCGGGTACTTGGAACGCAAAATGATGATTGCATTAATTTTCTGTAATGCCCCTCATCTGCACGGTATCAGTATACAGGACCTGGATGGTACACCTTTATTCACTGACTGGATCACATGATGACTAGGACCTTTATACAGGGCCTGGATACAGTGGTATACCCTTATTTGCTGACTGGATCACATGACTGGGTGGTGCCTTGTGATGATTTTCAGTGTAGTGCATAACTTAGTTCCCATTTTTGGAGCGCATGTTGTCCATACAGTGCTACATTTACCTGCATCCAGCGCACGGAGCTCTGCTGTAATGAAATGTTTGCATGTTACATTGTGGTTGACTGCACTAAAGTTATTCACCGTCTGGCTAGTCATGTTTTGAGGCGTGTAACTGCATAGGTGAGGTGAAGTTTCCCTAATAGAAAGTGTATTTAAGTATGTGAATTATATTACTCCTTGCTATCTGTCGTCTTGAGAAAGAAGTCTGTCTTGGTGTGTTATAGTTTACTCTGCATATTTGTACATTGCTCTTGCAAAGTGACCTAAATAAAATCTTGCTGTCAACTGGTTGAGTGCTGGCTATCTTCTGTTTGTTGTAGACTAAGTCACCGGTAGCCATGCACTCCCAACAAAAGGGTGTGGAGCTGGATGGATTTTTTACAAAGCAATAAAAACTTGACAGCTATTCTAATCCCTTTCTGCTCTATCCAAAACTATTTTGCTTTTTGTTATACTTGGTTTTGGACAGAATTAGTTTTGGACAGAATGGGGAGGAATTAGAATACCTGGCAGGTTGTCGTTGTGTGTGCCCTCAGTCACACACTCTATTTGTCCTGTTTACTGTCATCTTTGAACGTAAAAAAAAAATCCCACATTTTGGATTGTTTCCAGAACAGTAATTCCCTCACTTTGGAGGTTATTCATTATTTCTTCCTGTTGTGACTATGGGATAGGAAGTGAAGGTAAATCTCCCCAATGACACAGATGCAACCCCTCCACCCCAAAACAAAAACACAACAGCTGTTATAACCCTACCCTATCCAAAATGCCCTTATTTCTACTTTAGGTAAAAGTCTTCTATATATATATATATATATATATATATATATATATATATATATATATTTATTATACAGGATTTATATAGCGCTAACCGTTTGCGCAGCGCTTTCCAAAATAAAGATACAATTTTGTACCTTTTACAAAAGGTACACTTACAATACAATTTGGCACAAGAGCAAACAGATCTAGGATTGAATATAACACACACATACTTAAGTCCACATATATTTGGACACAGGTACAGTTTCCATACTTCTGGCTCTGTATGCCACCAGAATACATTAAAACAAAACATTTCAAATGAATTTGAAGTGCTGACTTTCAGCTTTAATTCAAGGGGCTGAACATAACTATCAAGTACCAATTTTAGGAACTGCAACCATTTTTATACACAGTCCCTCCATTTTCAGGGGCTCAAAAGTAATTGGACAAATGAATATAATCATAAATAAAATGTTCATTTTTATTATTTTGTTGAGAATCCTTTACTGGCAATGACTGCCTGAAGTCTGGAACCCATGGACATTACCAAAGACTGGGTTTCCTCCTTTCTGATGCTTTGCCAGACTCTAACTGCAGCTGTCTTCAGTTCTTTGTTTTTTGGTCTTTCTGCCTGTAGTTTTGCCTTTAGCAAGTGAAATGCATGCTCAATTGGATTGAGATCAGGTGATTGACTTGGCCATTGCATAATATTCCACTTCTTTTCCTTTAAAAGCTCCTGGGTTGCTTTTGCAGTGTGTTTAGGATCATTGTCCATCTGTACTGTGAAGCACCGTCCAATCAACTTTGCTGCATTTAGCTGAAACTGGGTTGACAGTATATCTCTAAACACTTCAGAATTCATCCGGCTGCTTCCGCCTTCTGTCACATCAGGCGAGAGGCGCTTTAATTACTATTGGAACCTAAACAAATCTAATCAAAAGTGCATATATGAGTAATATATGAGTAATGCAACAACTATATTGACATGACATGGGCTATATACAGGTGAAACTCGAAAAATTTGAATATCGTGCAAAAGTTCATTTATTTCAATAATGCAACTTAAAAGTTGAAACTAATATATGAGATGGACTAATTACATGCAAAGCAAGATAGTTCAAGCTGTGATTTATCATAATTGTGATGATTATGGCTTGCAGCTCATGAAAACCCCAAATCCACAATCTCAGAAAATTGTGAATATTGTGAAAAGGCAATATTCTAGGCTCAAAGTGTCCCACTCTAATCAGCTAATTAAGCCATAACACCTGCAAAGGGTTCCTGAGCCTTTAAAAGGTCTCTGTCTGGTTCAGTAGGAATCACAATCATGGGAAAGACTGCTGACCTGACAGTTGTGCAGAAAACCATCATTGACACCCTCCATAAGGAGGGAAAGCCTCAAAAGGGAATTTTAAAAGAAGCTGGATGATCCCAAAGTGCTGTATCAAAGCACATTAATAGAAAGGTATGTGGAAGGGAAAAGTGTGGAAGAAAAAGGTGCACAAGTAGCAGGCATTCAAAAGTGTTGGGGACTTTCACAAGGAGTGTACTGAGGCTGGAGTCAGTGCATCAAGAGCCATCACACACAGACGGGTCCTGGACATGGGTTTCAAATGTCATAATCCTCTTGTCAAGCCACTCCTGAACAACAAACAACGTCAGAAGCGTCTTACCTGGGCTAAAGAAAAACAGACCTGGTCTGTTGCTCAGTAGTCCAAAGTCCTCTTTTCTGATGAGAGCAACTTTTGCATCTCATTTGGAAACCAAGGACCCAGAGTATGGAGGAAGAATGGAGAGGCACACACTGCAAGATGCTTGAAGTCCAGTGTGAAGTTTCCACAGTCTGTGTTGATTTGGGGAGCCATGTCATCTGCTGGTGTTGGTCCACTGTGCTTCATTAAGTCCAGGGTCAACGCAGCCGTCTACCAGGAGATTTTGGAGCACTTCATGCTTCCTTCCGCAGACGAGCTTTATGGGGATGCTGACTTCATTTTCCAGCAGGACTTGGCACCTGCCCACACTGCCAAAAGCACCAAAACCTGGTTCAATGACCATGGGATTACTGTGCTTGATTGGCCAGCAAACTCACCTGACCTGAACCCCATAGAGAATCTATGGGGCATTGCCAACAGAAAGATGAGACATGAGACCGAACATTGCAGAAGAGCTGAAGGCTGCTATTGAAGCATCCTGGTCTTCCATAACACCTCAGCAGTGCCAGAGGCTGATAGGTTCATGCCACGCCGCATTGAGGCAGTAATTGCTGCAAAAGGGGGCCAAACCAAGTACTGAGTACATATGCATGCTTATACTTTTCAGAGGTCC
This sequence comes from Staurois parvus, assembly GCF_062004578.1. NCBI lineage: Eukaryota > Metazoa > Chordata > Amphibia > Anura > Ranidae > Staurois > Staurois parvus. The sequence continues at coordinate 4,974,836 of NW_028319936.1, read as the reverse complement.
GATATTGTTCTATGTACAATCCTTGTTTTATTGATTGCATGTAATCTAATTGTCTAAGATTGTGGATTTGGCTTTTCATGAGCTGTAAGCCATAATCATCACAATTATGACAAATCACGGCTTGAACTATCTTGCTTTGCTTGTAATGAGTCTATCTCATATATTAGTTTCACCTTTTAAGTTGCATTACTGAAATAAATGAATTTTTGCATGATATTCTAATTTTTTCGAGTTTCACCTGTAAACAGTACCTTTGTTACAATAATATTGCTATAAATCTAAAAAAGGAAACGTTGGGATGTTAGGAGTTCTTTATTTCTTGGTTTAGAAACATGAACCTGATGTGGAGTGGCCACATAATGGTCCTGGATTTTTTTGATTCTGCATGTGTCAGGATGTTAAATGTATGTGGACCCAAAACATAGTGAAATGTTTTGCTTTTTATCCACTTCAGGACTGCCTACTGCAGATTTACTGCGGCATAGCGGCCCCCCTGCACCTGGACATGTACTTGATCCAGCATTTCTGGGTAGGGGGTGTGCTCCACCTGACCTGTGATGTCATTCAGTACAGTACAAGCCAATCCGTTATGAAAATAAAATAATTCCAGTATTTATAACATCGTTTGTAGACGCTATAGCTTTCACACAAACCAGTTCATACAGTGATTATTATTAGTCACTGCTGGTCCAGGCTGAGGAAGGATTGTGACCATATGATTGGGATCCACCCCAGAGTCTGGAGTGACACCTGGCTCCGCTTCCCAGCAAGCTGCTGAGAGCCTGAGCCAGCTGCTCCCTCCCTCTCCACAGCCCAGCGATCCAGTGCCTGACAGTCACCGCTGTCTGCTCACAGCAGCAGTAAGATCTCACCCTTAGAGCCGGTGGGGTGACAGATGCAGCATCAGGCCGATGTTCCATCCACCTAGGTAAGTAAAAAAAAATTCCCATACTTCTCTGTTAAGTATTTAAAACCACTTTAAATTAATTTTTTCTCATTAATCTATACTCAATACCCCATAATGACAAAGTGAAATGTTTGCAAATGTATATAAAATGAAAAACTAAAATATTACATTCGCAAAACACATGAAAGCCCACTGAGGGTTCTTCAGATGTTTTTTTTTTTTTTTTTTTGTAAATTCCAAGCGGCTTTCATGTGTTTTGCTCTGAGGAGATACTTCCGTCTAGCCACACCGCCATAAAGCCCAGATAGTGGAGGACTGCAGTGATGGTTGTCCTTCAGGAACTTTGTCCTATCTCCACACAGGATCTCCCTCCGGAGCTCAGTCAGCATGACCATCAGTTTATAGCTCCTCTCTCTTACTACTTCTCCCCTGATTGCTCAGTTTGGCTGGGCAACCAGGTTTTGGAAGAGTCCTGGCTGTACCAAACTTCTTCCATTAAAGAATTATGGAGGCCACTGTGCTCTTGGGAATCTTAAATGCAGCAGAATTTGTTTGTAGCCTTTCCCAGATCTGTGCCTTGCAGTCCTGTCTCTGAGCTTTGCAAGCAGTTCCTTTTTCCTCATGGCTTTCTCTGATACAGTATGCATTGTCAACCGAGATACCTTTTATATAGAGGTGTGCCTTTCCAAATCATGTCTAGTCAATTTAATTTACCACAAGTGGACTCCAATCAAGGTGTAGAAACATCTTGGCAATCAAGAAAAATTTGAGGTACCTGAGATAAATTTGAAGTGTTGTTGCAAAGGGTCTGAATGCCAATGTTATATTTCAGGTTTTTCCATTTTCATAAATTTGCAAACATTTCTAAAATTCTGTTTTCACATTGTTGTTATGGGGTACTGAGTGTAGATTAAGCAGAAAAAAAATTAATTTAAATAACTGTAGTATCAATGAACAAAGAAAAAAAGGGCGCACTCTCATCGTGCATTACCATGGTACACCACGTATTTATTGTGTAATCAAATAGATATATGCTCAGGTACACACTTCAGCTCTGAGGAAGGGGGTTCGTCTCCCGATCCCCAATTGGGGCACAGCATTGCATTGACTGCCATTGCGGACTATTCATACTGCTTTTATTATCCTTTGGTTTGTGAGTATATATCTATTTGATTACACAATAAATACGTGGTGTACCACAGTAATGCACGATAAGAGTGTGCCCTTTTTTTCTTCATTAGTACCCAGATTTCCCGATCTTTGAAGGGCTGCACCTCTTCATTTGCCATTGTGAATTCCTTTTAGTCTGCATGAAGATCTGAGTGCTGGTTTCGTTTCTTTGTCTTTAACTGCAGTATCAGGCTGCAACATAGCTAAACTGAAAAACATCAATGGGGTCTGATTACTTTATGAATGCACTGTAAATAGGGTTGCTTCACTTTAAGGTTCAGTAGACATTGTCTATTGTTTCTGGTTGTTTAATCAATCTTTGTATTTGCATGTAAAAGTTGGTTTACAAGAATTGTGAATGTTATTCCTTTTAAAGGTTTACTGCTTCAGACTTGTGTAATTACGCTTCATGAGTTGTTCATTGGGAAAAAAATACCAATTCGTGAGATACACTTGCAATAGTTAAACGTCTCGCACAAAGATATGCTGCACACCCATGCTATATTTGTGTACACTTTTTGAATGCTTTTAGAATAAAATAGAAAAATTACATGTACAATCTAGTGAAATGGCACCAATGTGTAAAAACAAAACTTTAGTTCGGGCCTATGCTGCTATAGTTTTTATAACATCAACACATTCCTGCATTATGCTTCTTTAAAATATAGGTTCATATCAGCTTTCCTATGGGTTAATGTGCCTTATGCGGTGCGTTATTGCAGCGGATAGCATGAAAGGGGCCTTTAGACCCATGTCACACAAGCGATTTTGTAGCAGCTATTGAATTGTTCTTTTTTTCTCCTGTTTTTGTAAGAAAAAAAAAAAAAATTATTAAATGAAAACAAAACAGAAGAAAACCTTCTAAAAGTTAAAATGCATGCCCTAACATGCAACTGTTAAAAGTTATTAATATATGCAGTTTGAACCATTATTATTTGCTTGAACATTTATCATACTCATATATTTTTTTTTTCTTTGTCAGGTGCTACTCCAGTATTGGGAAGGTTCAGGATGCTTTTATATCCTACAGGCAATCTATTGATAAGTCAGAAGCGAGTGCTGACACATGGTGTTCAATAGGGTATGTACTGCTCATCAGTTCTGTGAATGTATCTACATGGTTTTGTTTTGTTGGTTTTCAGCTAGGTATGTCATTTTATGCACAACATTTTCTGCCTTTATTAATTTTGCACTCAAATCAACTATTCCTTTTTTTTTAAGTTTGCCTTTATACACTCATATCCTATTATTCTTCAAAGTACGTGTTTGTACTGTTGGCAGACTGCATGATATGTAAGCATAAAATTAATAATATAAAAGTTACCACTCTGCTAAGCACAGCCTGCAGCTAAACTGGGTAAATTACAGATTTGCATACAAAATAACCACTTGAGCTCTGGAAACTTTTACCCCCTTCATGACCAGGGCATTTTTTTGCTGTTCGGCACTGTGCTATTTTAACCCGCAATTGCGCTGTCACTACAAAAATAAAATGTATATAATTGTTTTCACACAAATAGAGCTTTCTCTTGATGGTATTTGATCACCACTGGGTTTTTTTTTTTCTATACATTTTGAAAAACACTTTTTCCTTAGTTATATATATATATATATAAAAAAAAAAAATCAAATGTGTTTTTACAAATGTAGGCCAAAATGTATTCTGCGACGTGTTTGGTAAAAAAAAAAAAAATCCCAATAATCACTGTATATTGGTTTGTGTGAAAGCTATAGCGTCTACTGGAATTTTTATTTTATTTTCATAACTGATTGGCTTGTGCTGTAGTGAATGACATCACTGGTCGGGTGGCGCACGCCCCCCTACCCAGAAATGCTGGATCAAGTACATGCCCAGGTGCGGGGGGGCCGCTCTGCTGCAGTAAATCTGCGGTAGGCAGTCCTGAAGTGGATAAAAAGCAAAACCTTTCACTAGGTTTTGGGTCCACATACATTTAACATCCTGACACAAGCAGAATGAAAAAAATCCAGGACAATTATGTGGCTAATTCACATCAGGTTCATGTTTCTAAACCAAGAAATAAAGAACTAACACCCCAACATTTCCTTTTTTAGATATATAGCGATATTATTGTAAGAAAGGTACTGTTTATATAGCCCATGTCAATATAATTGTTGCAGCACAGTGGCTAAATGGTTAGCACGTCCGCCTGGCAGTACTAGGGTAGTTGGTTCGAATCCCAGCCACGGCACCTCCTGCCTGGAGTTTGCATGTTCTCCCTGTGCCTGCGTGGGTTTCCTCCGGGTGCTCCAGTTTCCTCCCACACTCCAAAGACATGCTGCTAGGTTAGTTGGCTCCTGTCTGAATTGTCCCTAGTATGTATGTATGAATGTAGGTTTGGGACCTTAGATTGTACGTCCCTTGAGGGTTAGGGACTGATGTGAATGTACAATATATATATGTAAAGCGCTGCGTAAAATTGACGGCACTATATAAGTACCTGAAATTAATTACTCATATAAAGCGCCTCTCCGGGCACAAAGCAGAAACAACTAGAAAGTCATCCCACCACCACCACTGCCCCAGCAAGAATTTTTTGGACTTGCGTCCCTGCACCAAGATATGCATTTTTTTATACTTTCTGATATAAATCTTACATCAGCAGAAGCGTGGAGGACGTCATTTCCCAAGTGACATACTGTAGCATGCAGTGCTGTAATAAATATTCTAATATGTCTCTACCCTACAGGGTGGGCTCTGCTGTCAACATGCCAAACAGTGACCATCATTTTTTTTTTTTTTATTGGATATGCTTTGCAGCAGAAGGGAAAAGATTTTTTGTTTTAATTTTCGGTCTTTTTAGTTTATAATGCAAAAAAAGTGTTGCATGACTGCGTAATTACCAGTTAAAGTAGCGCAGTGCTAAATAGTAAAAACAGACTGGTCATGAAGGGGGTAAAACCTTCCAGAGCTGAAGGGGTTAGTGTTTTTATTTCCTTTTGGACCAATAAAGATTGTATAATGCTTTCTGTAACATTGTTCACAATTTCTTTTTGGTTGCCCTTAAAGTCCCACAACTGAGGGTTTTATTGTTTTGTATATACAGTCAGGTCCATAAATATTGGGACATCGACACAATTCTAACATTTTTAGCTCTATACACCACCACAATGGATTTGAAATGAAACAAACAAGATGTGCTTTAACTGCAGACTGTCAGCTTTAATTTGAGGGTATTTACATCCAAATCAGGTGAACGGTGTAGGAATTACAACAGTTTGCATATGTGCCTCCCACTTGTTAAGGGACCAAAAGTAATGGGACAGAATAATAATCATAAATCAAACTTTCATTTTTTAATACTTGGTTGCAAATCCTTTGCAGTCAATTACAGCCTGAAGTCTGGAACGCATAGACATCACCAGACGCTGGGTTTCATCCCTTTTGATGCTCTGCCAGGCCTCTACTGCAACTGTCTTCAGTTCCTGCTTGTTCTTTGGGCATTTTCCCTTCAGTTTTGTCTTCAGCAAGTGAAATGCTTGCTCAATCGGATTCAGGTCAGGTGATTGACTTGGCCATTGCATAACGTTCCACTTCTTTCCCTTAAAAAACTCTTTGGTTGCTTTTGCAGTATGCCTTGGGTCATTGTCCATCTGCACTGTGAAGCGGCGTCCAATGAGTTCTGAAGCATTTGGCTGAATATGAGCAGATAATATTGCCCGAAACACTTCAGAATTCATCCTGCTGCTTTTATCAGCAGTCACATCATCAATAAATACAAGAGAACCAGTTCCATTGGCAGCCATACATGCCCACGCCATGACACTACCACCACCATGCTTCACTGGTGAGGTGGTATGCTTAGGATCATGAGCAATTCCTTTCCTTCTCCATACTCTTCTCTTCCCATAACTAGGTTCTGGCTTGGATGCAATCTTCAGGAAGACACATTTTTTCCAACTGTCTAATCTGGACATGAGGGAGTGGTCCAGGCACATGGGGGAGACACCAGTTTCATAATCAGTCTTCGTGCTGAACAAGCTGGTCTCCAGCCTGTCTTGCTTACTTTGCAGACTTGAGAGGTGGAAATCTCTCTAGTTATCTTGCTTGCTCTGGTTCTGCTTGGGTGATTGCTGATAGGTCTCCTGGCTGTTGCTCCATAGTTCCAGAATAAGTAGGGTTTTCAGCAAGTTCTTTCTTTAGAGCTTCCCCAATGGGTGATTTTTCTTGCTGATGGATGTTTTGAGTTAGCTTTCAATGCTGTCAGATAGTAACATTTCTTCTAGTCTTACTGTGAGGAAGTCCCTATCCTCGTGGAGTTGAACTTTGTTCACCCCTACACTGCTTGGAGATGTTGTCTGACCTAAGCCATGCTTGGGGTTCTTCCCTGATAGCGCTTATCCCGAACCATAGTTTTTTTTCTGTTTTTTTGCGCTTGTTTTGTTAGCACAATTCTAGATTTCCTTCTACCGGGACTTCATATTTTAATTCTTCTGTTTTGGATCCAGTTCTTACAAGGGAAATATCCCCTTGTTAACCATGGTTCAGGTTGGGAGCCTTTTTTTTTTGTCCCAAAATTGATTTTTCCACTCTTCCACTTGGGTCAGGTTGACCATCCTCACACTAATGGTCTATGGTTGGTGTCCCTTACCCCATGCTGAGATGTTCCTCACTGGTTAGGTAACCATTCTTCCTGGCACTTGAGTGTTAGGCGGCGTAATTCTCAATCTCTTCCTGATTTGGTTGTCTTATTCCTCTTACCAGGTGGCTTGTTCAGATTCAACTGGTGTCCGCTCCAGTAGTTGGTCCCTGAAGTGGTTGTTGGGCTACAGACTGTCCCTAGTTAATGTAAAACTATAGGCAAATCTTTCATTTTGGATAGCATAAGAGAGGGTTATAACCCCTGTAGTGTTATCTTTGTCCTATTGGGGAAATATACCTCCACCTCCTGTCACATAGCCAGACAAGAAGTGATCAGAAATCCCTGCAAATTAAGGGAGTTTCTTGGGGACCCCAGGTCACTAAAACTGGTGTCCCTATTGGACACTTTGAATAAAAGTAAACAGGACACAGCAATAAAAATTTATATAAAAATTGATAGGTGATCTAATCCCTCTCCACTTTATCCAAAAATGTTTCCTTCATTTATACTTTAATTCATGTTAGTGGTTTGCCCACCTCCCAGTTGCACCCTGTTTTTGGATATCTTGTCCGTATACACTCACGGCCACTTTATTAGGTACACCTGGTTAATTGCTTGGTAACAAAAATTGCTAATCAGCCAGTTACATGGCACCAACTCAATGCATTTAGATGTGGTGAAGACGGAAGTTCAAACCGAGCATCAGAATGTGGAATAAAGGTGATTTAAGATGACTTTTAACGTGGCATGGTTGTTGGTGCCAGATGACTGGTCTGAGCATTTAAAAAACTGATGATTTACTGGGATTTTCACACGCAACCATCTCTAAGGCTTACAGAGAATGGTCCGAAAAAGAGAATATCCACCGAACAATTGTGTGGACGAAAATGCCTTGTTGATATCAGAGGAGAAAGGGCAGATAGGTTGCTGCGACATACAGATGGTAGGGTCAGAATTTGGTGTAAACGTTTCACTGGAAATTAAATAGCATTCCATTTTATTCAATAATTTTGAGAGTTGATTCTATTATGCTTATGGAAAAGATTTTCTTTACAAGATATGTTGTCCTTATTTTCTACCAGATGGGATATATGGAAATCAAAACAGCAGATGTTACTGCCATAAGGAATTTTTTGTTCTGTCTATTCCTAGTAGTTTTCTGTGGATCTTTTTGATTGGCTGTATGTCTATTTTGTGATTGGTTTGCATTCTTAAAAGAGAAGTTGGGCTCCCCCCATTTATACTTCCATAGGTGGATGCAGCATACTGTACTGCATTTGTCCCTCGTTGGCTCTAAGGGTGAGAACTCGGTGATCACATGACTGCTGATCGCTGAGTTCTTCTCTGTCACCGCTGTCTGCTCTGCCCCCCCCCAAGCGGTCACTGGAGCGTTGGGCTGTGAAAGGGGAGGGAGCGGATGGTTTAGGCTCTCAGCGCTTCACTGAGAGGCTGAGCCAGGTGCCGCTCCGGACTCTGGGGTGGATCCCGACGTTGAAGGCAGGATCTTTCTCCAGCCTGGACCAGCTGTGTGGCGATGTCGGCGAAAAATGGGTCACAGGAGTACAGAACAAACTGCACTCCTGTGATCCACAGAAGTACAGCCAAAAGAGTTTTGGCTGTACTTCTTTAATGTATGCCATTCTATTGCGTTGTTGATGCATCCATGGAATATCTTTGTGCTTCTACTGGCTATTGTAATTTTGTTTTAGCTGAACTTTTTCATAAGGACTTTGGTACACCAGAGAATATGAGCGCTTTTATAAGGATATTTTGTACTAAAAATGTATGATTCTAGTAACTGTATTTTATTTATTTTTAGAGACTGTTTTTTTTGTTTTTACATTTTTATGTACACTGGTTAGTAATTGAGCATTTCTTTTGGCTTTATGTACTTTAATTGTAGGTGAACTATTTGCACAGTTTAAGGGAGGGGTTCTGTAGATCCAAGCAGGACATTGCATGGTTTATATTTGAAAATAGTATTTCATGAACTTAAGTTAGGTGGGACAGTATAGTACGGATTGATTTTCTTTTTGAGATCCTATAATCACATTTGTAATTGTTTTCAAGGGAGGCGTATTGTAGCTCAACAGTTATTTCTTTTTGATTTTGTGTTTAATACTGCTTTAAACAGACCAAGTTGTGCAGCAAAAGTGGAAGTGTTGAGACAAACCATTTCAAACCGACAGGTGCTGAACAGTGGTCAGCTTTTTTTAATTTACTTAAAACCTTTTTACCAAAAGGAAAAAAAAAATACTAGTTCTGTTATTGCTTAAAGTGTAACTTAAGGTATTTTTTCATAATGCGTTTTTTTTTTTTTTGCCATCTGTGTCCCAATAGGGGAGATTTCCTTTCATTTCCTGTCTTATAGCCAAAATGGGAAGTGATAAAATCCATCCAAAGTGAGGGCATCCTGGGGTGTCACCAGAAGTAGTTTTCCCATTGGAAGATTTCCTCTCTCACTGTTCTGGTGGCAACCTAAAATTTGGAATTTTAATTTACTTTCACTTTCCATGATAATGGTAAACAGGACAGTTAACCACTTGCCTACCGGGCACTTATACCCCCTTCTTTACCAGGCCACTTTTCAGCTTTCAGCGCTGTCGCACTTTGACAATTGCGCGGTCATGCAAGATTGTACCCATATGAAATTTTTATAATTTTTTTTCTCACAAATAGAGCTATCTTTGGTATTTAATCGCCGCTTTGAAAAAGAAAAAAAAAGTTTCTTTGTTTCTATTATAAAATTTTTCAAACAGGTAATTTTTCTCCTTCACTGGTGTGCGTTGATGAGGCAGCACTGTTGGGCACTGATGGGTGGCACTGCTGGGCACTGACTGGCACAACCGCTGGGCACTGGTGGGTGGCACTGCTGGGTGGGCACTGGTGGGTGGCACTGCTGGGTGGCACCGGTGGGCACGCTGGATGGTATCGGTGGGCGCACTGCTGGGCACCGGTGGGTGGAACTGGTGGGTGGCCCTGATGATCGGTGCCGACCCCTGCTCTGACAACTGACGGTTCTCGGCAGTACTTTCCTCACGCTCTGACAGCGTGAGGAAAGTGCAGCCGAGAACCGGCAATTGCATTTCCCGGTGATCAGCGTGTCATTGGACACGGCTGATCATGTGGTAAAAGGCCGCTGTGGTTGGCCTTTTACCACATCACGTGATCAGCTGTGTCCGTAGGACACAGCGATCACAGAGATCGCCAGATGCGCGCCCCCGGGGGCGTGCAGGAGAGCGCGTTCTGAGAGGACGTCATATGACGCCCTCCCAGAACTGGACGGCCGCAGTGTAGCCGTCATTCGGCTATCTGCGGTTGGCAAGTAGTTAAATAGGGAGCTCAGACAGCAATAAAAACTTGACAAATTCTAATCCCTCTCCACTCTATAAAAAAAAAAAACAAAAAAACGTTTTGCCTTTAGTTACACTTTGAAAAGTATTAGCTGAAGTTTGGTTGGACTTGAACACTACCCCTCTCCAGACAAGGGTGGATGTTTTGCTCCTCCATAGATAGAGGAGTCACCCTAGGACAGTAGAACATTAGAATATCAGACGGAAAAAAAAACCTTTTCAGAGTGATCGTATGATAACCTGATCTTTAGTACACAGCTTTCGAGAGCTGATCACGACAGTTAATGCGAAATTATCCAAAGGGACAAGTACAATATTTTTTCTTGTAAGATAACAGAACAAACTATGTTCATTTTAATCAGTACAGTATTCATAAAAAAAATCGAGTGAACAAGACGCATGCTCAGAAACCAAAGAACACAATATAGCCTATTAGATTTCGATAAGAGACTAGCATGCAAAATAGAAAAAAAAATTATTCTCATTTTGTGTTCTAGGCTTTAGTTTGTTGTTGGTCAGGGAAAAACAAATAATGCAGCTACCACATTTAAGGGCTGATAATCTAAAATATATTCGATTTTTGTGGCGGGGTTTTGGGAAGGGGGAGGGGGGGGTTTATAGGTATGCTTTAATCCCTTTTGTACTGCTAAATGTGTTTCAATGGCGGATAAGTGGTACTTTATTTACCTAGTACCATTTATAATCGGCACTGGATAATCCTCTGTTAGGCGACTGATCCGCAGGGTGATCATTGTGTACCCAGCCGTCAGTAGATGGCTGGGTACATACATACACTGTACTCAGCCAATCCACAGTAATGAAAGGATATTGTAGCCTGGTACTTAAATGGTTAATTTTAGTATTGACTGCTTTATTTTACAGTGTGCTGTATCAACAGCAGAATCAGCCTATGGATGCTTTGCAGGCCTATATATGTGCTGTTCAATTGGATCATGGCCATGCTGCAGCCTGGATGGATCTGGGCACACTCTATGAATCCTGCAACCAACCTCAGGATGCTATCAAATGCTACCTAAATGCCACAAGGAGCAAACATTGTAGTAATTCCTCTGCACTTGCAGCTCGGATTAAGTACTTACAGGTACATTCTAGATTTTATTTTTGTTTTTTAATAGCTTCCAGCATGTCCATGTACCATACAATTTAGGAATATGTTGAGCTTTTTTGTTTTACGCCAAGCCTTCATTTTCTTAAGAATCTGTGTGCTTTTTTTTTTTTTTTCCATAGTTTGTAAAATAATTTTTTTAGAAGCTTTTTACCCATTTTCTTCTTGTACATAGTATATTTTTTTGTTTGATGTGTACATTTTTCTTTGTCATAGACTTAGGAAAACACGTCCCGTGGTTTCCAAACTCTTGTTATCAAACATCAAGAGTTCTCTTTTGCACATTTTTATTTATTCTCACAAAGGTTTGTATTCTGGTTACCCTGTTATACATCTGTTTTATAGAAAGCCACAATTGGAATTACAAAGCTTACTTCTTGTTAGGAAGTTGTAGTGGACATGCTCATAATAAATTAGGCCTGTGTTAAATTTCCTTTTCAAATAATTTTTCCTAGGCTCAGTTGTGTAACCTTCCTCAAGGTAGTCTACAGAGTAAAACTAAATTGCTTCCTAGTATTGAGGAGGCATGGAGCCTACCAATCCCCGCAGAGCTTACCTCCAGGCAGGGTGCCATGAACTCAGCACAGCAGGTGAGAAGTTGGGGTATTTTCTGAAAACACCCAGCTTTAAAACTTATTTTCAATATTCAGCAAGTTTTTCTTTTTCTTTTTGTTACTTGAGCTTCAAGCTGGTTTTATCTGTGTATACCTAAGGTACAAGTTATTGAGAGTTAGATAACGTGATCAAATCTCCCTGCATTTTGGGTGCCAACTAAGAACCTTTGTGGATCTTCATTTTTTTTAATGCCCAACTATATTGATTTTTTTTAGACAATCTCACATCAATCCATCTTTTTTCATTTTACTGCTGGACTGAAGTCATTGTTTTGTATGTGGATCCACATTTCATATTGTTTTGTCCAGAGGTGGTTTAAATGCCTGTCCTCTCCTGGCATGGAAACTGATACCTATTACATAGACCCATATTTTCTCTCTTACAATTCTTAGGCCTGTAAACCTCATCATCAGAATGCTGAATCTGTACTAGGCCTCAGTCAAACACCACTTTCACAGCAGTCCTTGCCACTACATATGACTCCTAGCCAGGTAGATGAACTCTCAAGTCCTGCCAAGAGGAAAAGAACTTCTAGTCCAGCAAAGGTATTTTACATAGCTAAACAATTTATGTGGCTCATGCTGTGTTTTTTTAAACCATCACCTTCATTCAGGATAATCACCAGATGGAGGACATTTTCATAAAGGGAGTTTCTATATGCAGGGAGTGTATCTCAGGCTTAGATTTTCTCAGCAGTGTTTACCATTGTTTTTTGGTTTCTTTTTCCCCCCTCTTTTTATTTAACTTTTCTCCTATTAAAATGATACGTTTTCTGTTGTACCACCATTTCCATGTTTCTAGATAAACTAACATAAATTCTCAACTTGACAGTAGTAATAGGACTTTGGATAATGAATTTATTTATTTTTTTTAGAATACTTCTGAAACCTGGGGCAGTGGCAATGTAACGCCACATACTCCAGCCCAACAAGTTCATTCTTGGTCTTTGCCACCACAGAAGTTACAGGTATGACTACATAGTACACCTTTTCATATTGCTTCAGCTTTGTTTGTGAGAACATGTCATTCTCATTTTAAAGCCTTTATTACTTTAGCGTGGAAATATAAAACTGACAGATATATACCTTTCCTACAATCTGAACAATCTCAAGAGTCTTTCAGCTTTGACATCTAGCTCAGGGCTACATGGGTGATTAAATATTTTTGCTACTAGGAAACTTAACCTGTTTTGCAGCACAGATATCTGTTAACACTCATTGATTGGTATTAAAAGTAACCCATTGTCATTCAGTGTTATGACAATACAAATTAAAACATTCAAGGGGTGAGTACTTTATTGGCACTGTAAACATATTTATAGTGCAAATTAACATGATATATATATATCTTCTCTCTAGCAACTGGAGCAGCTAAGAGCGAACAGGAATAATTTAAATCCTGCGCAAAAAGCATTGTTGGAACAGTTAGAGGGTCAGTTTGTCTTAATGCAGCAGCACCAGCAGGTATGTGGACTTTATAGTTCAATGCAGTTCAATGTTCAGTGTAGTTTGAGACAACATTTAAAAAAAAAAAAGCCTGTACAATATCAACCATTACATAGTTAAAAATTAATATCTTACAAGATCTTGACTTTTTTTTTTTAAACAGATAAGACAAACGGGAGCTCCACAGGTACGATCTACTGGAATTGCTAATGGGCCAACAGTTGACTCATCACTGCCTACAAACTCTGTTTCCGGTCAGCAGCATCAAGTTTCATTAAACAGAGCGCTTAATGTCACTCAGCCTGGAATCCGTCCAGCTTGCCCTGTGCAGCCTGTGGCTAATGGACCATTTCCGGCAGGCCAAGTTTCCTGCAGCACCACAGGGACAATGGGTAGTACAGACGCTATGTTGATAGGCAATAATCATATAACAGGAAGTGGAAGTAATGGAAACGTGCCTTACCCGCAGCGAAATGCACTCGCTCTACCTCATAACCGCACAAACCTGACCAGCAGCACAGAGGAGCCGTGGAAAAACCAACTATCTAACTCCACTCAGGTAACTGGGGTATTTATAATTATGTTAATAAATGCATGCTTTGCCTATTCACAGTGTAACCAGGCCTATTTTTGCATGATTGGGTTCAGTTAAAGCAAAACTCCAGAAATAATCTTTCCATACCTACTTTTTTCCTTCTTGCCTTCATGTAAGTTTCCTTATGTGATATGCAGAGGGCCACAGTGGTTACTCCAAAAATCACTGTAGTAGTCTGCTCTTCAGTGCTGTCATGTTCCGGGTACTGCTCAAGTGCCACCTCCTCTGCACACTAAGTACAGGGGTTAAATTGCTTAGCACCACTGTCATTCAGTGAGCACTATCTTTTTTTATCTAATTTGATTATATCTTTTTTCCAATGAATACAAGATGTTCTCCTTGATGAGATAGAGAGGCATGGCAGATGGCATCACGACCTCCACCTCGTCCAGTAAGGGAATGCCTTGTATTCATTGTAAACAAAATACAGGCCATTCTTTTACATAGGTTCTGGGGGAAGGACCCTCTAGTCTAGTGTGCAGAAAGGAAGCCTCTAGAACAGCACCCTGCATGTAGTCCAGACGACTACTGCAAGTTTCAGCATCACCAGGGGCCCTCTGGATACCATACAATGGATACTTACATCAATCCAAGCTGACCCAATGTAAGCATGCAAAAAAGATAATTCCTGGTGTTTCACTTTAAGCTTCTTGGGCTTGTGTTGTACGTTCAAGAATTGCAGCAGCCAAGTAATCATTGAATGTTGCATTCTTGCAACCTTGTTCTATGGTTTGACTGTAACTTGGGCTTTTTTAAAGCTTTCCTTAATTTGGTTAGTGTGGTATATAAAGTTCTATGAATACAAAAAAATTAACTTGCAGGTAACTTTGAGGCTTTGGGTAAGGAATGTAAGAAGGGACAAGTCTCAAAATAAAATGTATCTTGTATCTAAAGTAGCAATAGCTATTTAAAAACTACTACTGGTCAAAACTGGGAAAAAGATTGTGCTTGTGTGTAGAGGGTAGTATCTTTTTTGCCTTTTTATAGAATGGAAAATAAATGAATGTTTGGTAATAATACCACCACACAGTCTGTTACAAGTACTGACAAAGTTATTGCTAAATTAGGAGGTTCATAGTTCAACTAAGGAAATTGACCACCTCAGTACTAGAGGTTTTGATTTGTTTTTTTTTTTACCCCTTACATACCAAAGATGGTTATAGCATTATATTGTCTTCAACATAAATTTCTAACTGATGTTTAATTTTTCTCTTATTTTTTATTTACCAGGAGGTGTTATTGATCTTTTATTTTTCTTCAAATTGCTTACAAGGTTACTTCACCCCTTCTAGCTAAGAGCACACATGTGTGGCCCCACTGAAGTGGGTCTTTTCCATGGAACCACATATATGCACTGCTGCGTTTTATACTGAGAGTGTGCTCTCAGCGCAGAAATCGAACTGTCAGTGATCTATCTGGATCTTGTACAAACAATTGGGATTTGGTAGACCTGATTCCCATTCACTTGATTGCTGTGATAGCCTCTAATTGGTGATGACAGTACGTCAAAAAAAATGGTGAAAAAAAGTCCTGGCATTTTAGGACCTCAAGAAATGAGAGGCCGTCAGTACATCAGCATTAATCAATTTTCAAATATACAGTGGGTATAGAAAAGAATCACACAACCCCCCCCCCCCCCCTTTAAAATAGCATTTTGTTGCTTTGCAGCCTGACATGAAGACAGTTTTTGTTTTATCCAGCTGTATTTACTTATAACTTATAACATCCAAGTGAAGGTACACCAGCACGTTAGGAAAAAATTAAACAGAATCACTGAGTTGAAAAAAGGATCACCCCCTCCTAAAAATGATTTGTAAACTTAATCAGGTGTAGATAATCACCTTTTCAATGGCATACAAAACCATTTGACTTTCAACTGTGATCAGCTGTGGTCATTTTGATTACCTCAGCCTGAAATGAGCTTTCCTGGAGCATTTCAGTCCCTTTTAGTGCAACTGAAGCAAACAACTATGGGTGGCAAAGCACAAGTCAGGAGATTGATATAAAAAAAATGTCAAAAGCTGTATCAATGCTTAGAAGCACAGTGAAGTCTATTATTAACCACTTGCCTTATGCCCTATAGCAGGCATTATTTTGCACTTCCGCCACACGGGGGTTCGTGCCACGGCCTGAGGAGATTTTCAGCTGTGAACTGTCACAGCACAAAACGATCTGCCACGTCCCGGCGAGCTTGTCTGCACCTGCAGATTGTCAGGAAGCAAGAACAGAGCTATGGCTATGGATGTTTACCCCTTCCCAGCCAGAGTCATTAGTACAGTGTCAGTGCATAGTTTTAGCACTGATCACTGTAATAGTGTCACTGGTTTCCACAAAATGTCAGTGTAAAAATGTCTGCCGCAGTATCGCAGTCCTGCTGTAAGTCGCTGTTCGCTGCCATTACTAGTATAAAAAAAAATTCCAGTATATAGTTTGCAGACGCTATAGATTTTGAGCAAACTAATCCATATACACTTATTGGGATTTTTTTTTTTTTACCAAAAATATGTAGCAGAAAATATTTTGGTCTAAATGTATGAAGAAAAATTATTTTTAAAATGTTTTATTGGATATGTTTTTTTTTCAAAATTTTCAGACTTTTTTTGTTCATAGCACAAAAAGTAAAAACTGCAGAGGTGATCAAATGCCACCAAAAGAAAGCTCCATTTGTGGGGAAAAAGGACATAAATTTCATTTGGGTACAGCATTTGCATGACTGTGCAAATTCCCCACAAATGTGGCTTGTATGGGAGGTTTGTAAGAAAAAAAGCCACTTCTCAAGAAAGGCCACATACAGTCACGACTGAACTTTGCCAAAACGCACCTTGAAGATTCCGGGGCCACGTGGAAAAAAGTGTTAATGTCAGATGAGACTAAAATTGAGTTATTTGGCCTCAACACTAAACGAAATCTGTGGCAGAAATCCAAAACAGCTCACCATCCGAATAGCACACCATTCTTGCAGTAAAGCATGGAGGTGGTAATATCCTGTTTTCAGGGAGGGGGTTTCTCTTCTGCAGCAGGGACTGGGGCGCTTGGCAGAATGGATGGGGCAAAATACTGTCAAATTCTGGAGGAAAATCTGTTGCCCTCTGCCAGAATGTTGTCAGTGGGCAGGTGGTTTACTTTCCAACATGAATATGACCCAGAGCACAGAGCAAAAATGATCACACAGTGGTTGAAGGAGAAAGAGGTGAATGTCTTTACATGGCCTAGTCAGAGCCCAGACTTAAACCTCATTGAAAATCTTTGGAATGATTTGAAGACTGCAGTCAACAAACAGTCACCATCAAATTTAACTGAACTTGAGCAGTTCTGCAAAGAAGAGTGGGCAAATATTGCAAAGTCTAGATGTGCAAAGGTAGTAGAGCCATATCAAAACAGACTAAAGGCTGTAATTAACTGCTTGCCCACCGGCCTATAACAAAAATACTGCTACAAGGCGGTACGGCTGTGTAAAATCACATGTGTGTGTATATACATGATTTATAATTTCCGGTTAGGAGGTGCGCGCTTCAGCTGTCGATCACCGGCAATAACCAATCACCGAGTATCACTGATGGGAGAAAGGTCTGTATGTAAACAATACAGATCTCTCCCCTGTCAGCTCCAGCACATTGCTTTGTATTGCTCTGCATAGCAGAGCAAATAAGCAGCGTACTTACACTGTAAGCCATGCACACAGGAAAACAGCCCACTGTAGTAACCACTGTAGTAGTGTCACCTGGGGATGCTCATGCAATGCAAAGTGTAAAAAAAAAAAAAAAAAAATCCCTGATCACCCCCCTCCCCCCCGAAAGTGTAAAAAAAAAATATATTTTTAATACTTTTTTTTACACTACTTGTACTTATAACAATGTGCGGGTGGGCGGGCGGCGGCGGCTCTGGGCAAATCGACGTAATCTTGCATCGCTTTCTATTCCTGGGTGTGTGTGCCCCCACTGCCCCCTATGCCATCCAGGGAGAGAACTACGAACATAGCACTGAGTAAAAGCAATACATTTTATACACACATTAGATTAGCACGTTTAACTTGATCACCCCATTAATCCTTTGATCACCCAGCCAGTGCCATTGGTACAGTGTCTGTAGACTGTTTCACCGATCACTGTATTACTGCCACTAGCGGCATCAGATAGTGTCAGGGTCAGCTAGTATTCGATTGCCCTCACTCTATCGCACTCACATTATAGGCCACTGATCACTGCCATTACTAGTATTGTGTTTGTACAGATCAATATATTGATCACGAGCAAAACTATACTAGTGCCTCCTTTGTATAGTGTCCCCAAAAACCGTGTTAGGAGGATTAGTCCCGAGGATTAATTCCCTGTGATAACAATAAAAGTAATAAAAAAAAAAATAAAGGGACAGCGTAAAAATAATTTAAAAAAATAAAGCAAAATAAATATTAAAAAAAAAATTCAGCCCCATCCCTGTGCTTGCTTGCAAAGGCAAACACAAGCGGTGGTCCCATCACATCAAGGGCAGTAATTCTACCACTAGACCTCCTGTGTAAATCTAAAATGGTGAACTGTAAAGGCTTTTAAACTGTTGACTATGGATATTAAAAATTTACTTAATTTGACTTTATTGCATGGGTGTGTGCAATTTTAAAGCATGTCATGTTTGGTATCCATTTACTCAGCGTAACATCTTTTATATTTTATCAAACAATTGGGCAATATATTGTGTTTTTGTGCATTCAGATTCTAAAAAGGAAATTTTTTGTCAGGTTTTTTGGAAAAAATATAAACACCTGACGTTTTATTCTCTAGGACCTCTGCTTTAAAAAATATGTTTGGGGTTGAAAATAATTTTCAAGTAAATGAAGTGTCAGAAATGGCTTGGTCTCTGTCAGTACTGTACAAAATGTTGATCACACTGGGGGAGACTTTTTTCCCTTCCTACGTGCGAAATGGGAGGCTGACCTGCAGATGTCCTTTTCAAAAGAAAAAGTGAACTGGATCATTCAATTAGCTCCAAAATCCTCAATAGCTAATCATTTCCAAGAGCAGGGATACAAACTTCTGTCCAGGTGGTATAGGGTCCCGGTACTATTGAACAAATTCTACCCTTCAGTCTTCAGTTTCTGTTGGTGGTGTCAGAGGGAGGAAGGTACTTTACTGCATATCTTCTGGCAATGTTCTCTGCTGACTCAGTTCTGAAGGGGAGTGAGGAACTTAGACTTACAGCTGACCTCCGTTGATATGGAAACAGACCCATTGGCCTACCTCTTTCATCTCTACTCGGTACTGCTACGTCGCTATAGGCGCTCCTTGACAGTTCATCTTTTGAATGCGGCAAGGGGAAGCATTCCGGATTTGTGGAAGCAAACCTCTTCTCTGACCATGGGTCATTGGTTTGCGAAGTTGAATGAAATTAATTCAATGGAAAGCCTTACTGCCTCCCTTAATAATAAAGAAGATGTTTTCGGGACACGTGGCAGCCTTGGACAATGTATACTTGCTCGGTGCAATATCGGGATGAGGCGCCCACCTCCTTCGGGGGGGGTCGAGTCCTCCTCGAAGTCACATTTGGCAAATTAGTTGCCGAACCATTTGATTGGTATTTGGGGGGAGTAGAAGGAGCGGAGGGCCCTGTGCTACTCTGCCCCTCCACCCCCCAGTTCTGCCTCCGGTTCTCTCTGTGAGCCCCCACTCTGTCCTTTCTCTCTGGTCCCATATCCCCCCCCCCCCCCGTGAGATAAGAAGATTAGTGGTGTTCCACGTTATTTTTCCTTTTTTTTTTCCCCCTTCCCTTGTGTTAGACTTTTCCTGTATGAGTGGCCTTACATTAGTTATGTAGCAGATGGGATGTATATGGCCTATTACTCCTGATCTTAGGATCTCTGTGAACTGTTGTGCCTTACGGCACATATAACGGTTTCCGAAATGTATGTGGATCTTCTTTGTTTATTGTGTGATGGTACTCCTTGTATGTGCACATTGTCTTCCTAAATAAAGAATAAAAAAAAAAAAAGAAGAAAAGGCTTGGTCTTCAAGTAGTTAGAAGAGTGGGTGATGTGTGACAGAAGCTTCTAATGTTGGCTTTGAAATGTCAGGATATTAGAAGCACCATCAGTATATGAGAAATATGCCCTTTGAAAGCCTATTTGTGTGGGGGAAAAAAAGGACATAAATTTCATTTGGGTACAGCATTGCATAACCGCGCAATTACCAGTTGAAATAACAGTATCGAATAGCTAAAAATGGCCCAGTCATTAAGGTGGGGGGGTTAAATCTTCCGGAGGGCAAATGGTTAATCATGCTGTAAAGAACACAGGCAATGCTATTCACACACCATAGATTATAGCTTTATACTTTCAGGTGATTGGACAGTGGCAAGCTTTTTAGGATACACCCTCCTACCCCCTGGTATGTGAGTCAAAAAGCTAGTGTCTGTAGGTGCTGGACCTCTTCTCCCTTCCTGAGAAACCGGCTTTACTACTGGAGCATTTTTTTTTTGTTTTTGTTTTTTTTTTGCACACATTTAAAAAAAAAAAAAAAAAAACATTTTAGGCCAAAGATTACACAAAACCCCCAAACATATTTTCTGAAAACAATTTGTCACAGGTCTAAGAAACACAAAATGTCTGTAAAAAATACACTAAAGTGAATTTTAGGGCAAGCCAATGCATTAAATTAACAAAATTTTTGCTAAAATATAAAAGACGAGGTTGCACCAGATAAATGGATGCCCAACATGTCAAACCTTACATTTGTGTGCACCCGTGAAATGGCGACAAAAGTCAGTAAGTTATATTTTCTATAGGCAACGCTTCAAAAGCCCCTACATGTCATCAGTTTGGTTTTTATGGAGGAGTTCTTGTGCTAGAATTATTGCTCTGACTCCAGCGTGCATGGCAATATGTAACATGTATCACAATGTGTCTAAGTTCAGGTTATGTACTTGCATGTAACTTTTTTTTTTTTTTTTTCATCACATAGGGGATAGAAAGTCCCCTATGTGATAATTGTTAGAGGACAGGCTCTCCTTCATGAGACATGCAGGGTCTAAAAGACCCTGCATGTCTCCTCTGGCTTCCACATTTCTCCCCAGCTATTCTAGCCAGGGAAAGTGACGGGTGTGGGAGCTGCTACCAGGGGTGTGTGGAAGCAATCTGCTTGTAATGTTTTATACACAGGCCTGGTGGCTGTGGCCACTGGATTGTCTGTAAGCCTCCCCACCCCCCACCTTATATGTTGTACATAGGACATTATCATGCAGTTCACACAAGTTTAAAATTACCATTTTCAAAATCACAATATGGGTTAGAAATGTTTTTTTTTGTAATGCTATTAAATATTAAAGTTCTAATACATGTGTTTTTGCATCACTTTCAGGGGCTTCATAAAGGTCAGAATTCACATTTGGCAGGTCCTAATGGTGAACGACCTATTTCTTCCACTGGGCCTTCCCAGCATCTCCAAGCAGCTGGCACTGGTATTCAAAATCAAAATCAGGTTGGACATCTTACCATGCCTAGCAATTCAGTAACACAGGGGGCTGCTCTCAATCACCTCTCCTCTCACACTGCTACCTCAGGTGGACAACAAGGCATTACTTTAACCAAAGAGAGCAAGCCTTCAGGAAATGGAACAGTGCCTGAAACAAGCAGGCTTTCTGAAGGGACACCTAACAGTACTGCCGGTGTAGAGGGACTTCCTAATCATGTCCATCAGGTGACGGCAGATACTGTTCCTAGCCCTAGCCATGGAGATTCTAAGTCACCAGGTTTACTTAGTTCAGACAATCCTCAGCTCTCTGCCTTGTTGATGGGAAAAGCCAATAACAATGTGGGTACTGGAACCTGTGACAAAGTCAACAACATTCATCCAGCTGTTCATACAAAAACTGAGAATTCTGTTGCCTCCTCCCCATCTTCAGCCATTTCCACAGCGACACCTTCTCCAAAATCTACTGAACAGACAATGACCAACAGTGTTATCAGCCTTAACAGCCCCCATAGTGGACTTGATACAGTCAATGGGGAGGGTATGGAAGACTCTCAAAGCCCTAAAAAGAAGGACCCAGCTATAATTAGCCACAAACAAAGCCCTCAGACTATACCATCCATGTCAGTTTCCATATACCCTAGCTCAACAGAAGTTTTGAAAGCATGCCGGTAAGTGTCCGTGTTTTCTCACTATAAAACATTAACTTTTGTCTCATCAAAACCCCTTGATGGACTTTGAGACTACATTGCAGTGTTTTAAAGTACACAAACGTGCATATTCAGTAAGTACATGTTTAAATTCTTTTAATATTTATGCACTGTCATTTTTAGCATAATTTTAACTTTCTGCTGGTTTTCCATATGATTTACTGCATTTCAAATGTCTGTTTGTAGCCTCCCCTTAGTAGTTATTTGGCATTTGTACAAGAATCCTGTCTTAATGACTGTTAAGATATGCTCATTTCATGTTAGAGCATTTGTTTTGTAGAGATCATACCAGACTCAGATTTCCATAGAGCAGAAATGTAGCTTAGTCATTGTGCAGTACTAAGCAGGAAGCAGTGTAATATGTAATGATCTCATATGGCATCTTGAATATACAGTAAGTCCCCTACATATGAATGAGTTCCATACCAAGAGCTCATTCGTAAGTCCAACAAAGTCAGCTCTTGCAACCAATGGCTGTGAGCACTGATCAGTGTGTTCTGGCAGCAGGAAGTTCCCCTGTCAGAATACAAAGGCACAGCGGGGGAGATCGCCACATCAACAATGCATGTGTTGATATGGCGATCTGTCATTTTTTGTTTTTTTTGTTTTTTGTTCAGCCCAGTGGGTTGAATGGAAAAAAAAAAAACTGAGTGTATGTACTCCACTTTATATGATTGGACATGTTCACATCTTGGAAAGTTTGCAATTTCAGCATTCATAGGGGACATACTGTATATATTTTTGCAAACGCTATTCTGAAACGGTTTTCATAATAACAGTGGTTGGTATGCAAGTCAAATATAGCATTTAATATTGGTGTTTTATAAAGTGTTGACAATTTACATAGCACTTTACATATATGTTGTACATTCACATCAGTCCGTGCCCTCAAGGAGCTTACATTCTTAAGGTTCTTAAATCACAATCATACATATACAGTGGGTAATGAAAGGAATCAGCCCCCTTTTTAAAATCACATTTTGTTGTTTTGAAGCCTGAAATGAAGACACATAGTTTTTGTTTTATCCATCTGTATTTACTCAGTGCAACTTATAGCATCCAAGTGAGATAGAACACCATGTCAGAAAAAAATGTAAATAATTCAAAACACAATCACTGAGTTGGAAAAAGGATCACCCCCTCCTAAAAATGACTTGTAAACTCAATCAGGTGTAGGTAATCACCTTCTCAATGGCACATAAAGCCATTTGACTTTCAACTGTGATCAGCTCTGGTCATTTTGATTAGCTCAGAATAAAAAGAGCTTTCCTGGAGCATTACTAGTGCAGCTGAAGCAAACCATAAACTATGGGTGGCGAAGGCACTGTGAAAAGTTTTCCGGGATAAAGTTGTGGACAGACACAAGTCAGGAGATGGATTAAAAAACATGTCAAAAGCTTTATCAATGCCTAGAAGCGCAGTTAAGTCTATTATCAAGCAGTGGAAGTTATTTGGTACATTAGGAAACTGGTCAGAGAGGCTACCAAGAAGTCTACAGCAACCCAGAAGCAGTTGCTAGAATTGTGTGCATGTGTCTTGTATAGGATGGTTGCAAGAAAAAAGCAACTCCTCAAGAAAGGCTACATGCAATCACGACCGAGCTTTGCCAAAACACACATTGAGGATTCTGAGGGGACATGGAAAAAGGTGTTCTGGTCAGATGAATTGATTGAACTATTCAGCCTCAACACTGAAAGATATGTCTGGCAGAAATCCAGTACAGCTGCTCACCGTCCAAATAACACTATGCCTACAGTAAAGCATGAAGTTGTTTCTCTGTAGCAGGGACTGGAGCACTTGTCAGGATAGAAGGAAAAATGGATTGGGTAAAATACCGTCAAATCCTTGAGGAAAATCTGCTGCCCTCTGCCAGAAAGTGGTCAATGGGAAGGTGTTTATCTTCCAACATGACAGTGACCCAAAGCACACAGCAAAAATGATCACAGTGGTTGAAGGAGAAAAAAGTGAATGTCCTTGCATAGCCTAGGCAGAGCAGACTGCAGTCCACAAACTGTCACCATCAAATTTAACTGAACTTGAGCAGTTCTGCAAAGAAGAGTGGGCAAATATTGCAAAGTCTAGATGTGCAAAGTTAGTAGAGACATATCAAAACAGACTAAAGGCTGTAATTAAAGGAAAAAAAGTGATTCAACAAAAAATACTGACACAAGGGTTTGATCCTTTTTCCACCTGATTGTTTTTGAATTTTTGTTTTTCTTCTGACATGTTTGTGCTATATCTTTCACTTGGATGTTAAACGTTGCACTGAATAAATATAGATGGATAAAACAAACTGCGTCTGTCTTCATTTCAGGCTGCAAAGCAACAAAATGTGATTATTTTAAAGGGGGGCAATTCTTTCCTATACTCATTTTACCTACCCCTTGTCTATTAGCCTACCAGTGTGTCTTTGGTGTGTGGGAGGAAATCAGAGTACCCAGCGGAAACCCACACAAGCACAAGAAGAACATGCAAACTCCAGGTAGGTAGTGTCATGATTGGGGTTCGATCCAATGACCTCAGTGCTACCAGGCACAGGTGCAAACCACTTTTCCAATGTTGCCCACAGCATGCTTTAAAAAGAAACAAAAAAAACCCACTTTGCTTTATATGTGCTCTTGTTACATTTACATGGTCTTGTAAAAAGGTAAAAGCGGTTCAGATAGCAGGATAAAGCATGCTGCATTTGCCAAAAAAGTAATGCCAAACCTGGTATTTTGTAGCAATGCGCGCACTGCTCAATAAGATCTAGTTCAAAATGCAACCCCTGGCAAAAAGTATGGAATCACCACTCTTGGAAAATGTTCATTCAATTGTTTTAATTGTGTAGAAAAAAAAAAAACAATCAGACATGTCTCAAAGCTATTTTCCTTCTGCCAACCTTCTGCTTTTAAGAAATACTTAAAAAAAAAAAAAAAAAAACTAGTCAATTGCAAACTTTTTGCAGATCAAGGAGAGGTAAAAATATATGGAATTCCTAAATTCTGAGGAAAATATGGATTCACCATCTACTTTGCAGTTCTAAAACAAACATCTGCGTCAGATGAGATCTGCAGTTTGCAGTTAAAAAAAAAAAAAGAGTGCTTGCACACCTTGGTGAGCTGTTGCACCAAGCTGATTGACATGAATCATGGCTCCAACATGGGTCTGATCGAACTGTAAGACATCGCCTAATGGAAATGGGATTTACATGCAGAAAAGCCAAACGAAAACAATCAACACCTAAACAGAATAAAACAAGGTTACAGTGGGCTAAAGAAAAGCAATCATGGACTGTGGATGACTGGATGAGAGTGATATTCAGTGATGAATCATGAATCTGCATTTGCCAGGGTGATGCTGGAAATTTTGTTTGGTGTCGTTCCAATGAAATGTATAAAGATGACTGCCTGAAGAAAACATGCAAATTTCCACAATCATTGATGATATGGGGTTACATGTCAGGTAAAGGTACGAGGGGAGATGACAGTCATTAAATCTTTATTAAATGCACAAGTTTATATTGAGATTTTGGACACTCCTTATTCCATCAATTGAAAGGATGTTTGGTGATGAATCTTGCCACAGGGCAAAAGCCGTGAAAACATTCCTTCAAGAAAGACATATAATGTCAATGGCATGGCCTGCAAACAGTCTGAACCACAATCCAATTGAAAATCTATGGTAGAAAATGATCCATGACAAGGCTCCAAACTGCAAAGTTGATCTGGCAACTGCAATAAGAGAAAAATGGAGCCGGATTGATATGGTTTGTTGATGGTTAAATCCATGCCTCAAAGGATGCAAACTGTTATAAAAGCCAAAGATGGTGCAACAAAGTACTAATAGTGTAGTGGTGTTTTTTTTTATGATTCCGTAATATTTTCATAAGAATTGAGTGATTCCATATTTTTTTATTGGCCTTGTACATATGGTTGTCAATTTTGCTCCTTGCTACGCTAATATCACTGAGTTGTTGGGAAAAGGTGTTCATGTGAAACAATAACCCCTACACCAGACATATAATCTTCTACGGAAGATACTTTGACGTGCTTTTGCTCTAGGAGGGTACCAGGGAGGTGTTCATGGCATTTGTAACACATTGTAACAACAGCAATTTTGGGCCAGGTTTTACTCATGTCATGGACCCCATCCGTTTAGTTTATCTGGATCTAGAATTAACACGTGAGGATGGGGTTGTTATAACCAAGAATTATTCCAAGCCCATTGGTGGCAACTCGTACTTACATTGTAAAAGTTGCCTCCACCCTACTTGGAAGAACAATATGGACAGTTTCACAAGCTAAAGAGAAACTTCTCCAAAACTCAGAATTATATCAAACCAAGTAAGGTCCTGTTCAGTACGTTTAAGGAAAAGGGGTATCCTGAAGCCCTCCTATTAAACTCCTATAGGACCTTTTTAGATTATCCACCCACCACTAGTAACACCACAGTCCCTAGGTATAACAACATGAGATTTGTCACAGTGTTTAATGGAAATTATAAAGTCATATGTAATATCATGAAAAAAAATATTTTGTGTTATGATCTTACTTAGGTCCCCATCTTCCTTCAGCCCCAGAAATTGTTTTTAAGAGGTCCCATACACTCAAGAATTTGATTGCACCCAGTAAACAAAGGAATCCCCATAACAGCAGACAGATTGATATCCAATGCTATTTTGACAATAGGGTTGGCATATACCAATATGAGAGACATGGACGTCTCACATGCCAATTTATTCAGCATGGACAGTCTTCCTTCTCTGACAGACTGGGCAATAAGTTCACAATTAATCACGTGCTTTACCAAGGAAACTGTTCATGTTTTCTACGGTGTTCCTGCAACCTACTCTATGTCGGATGCACAAAGCGCACAAGGGTAGGGGAACACCGTAGACGTATAGAAGAGGGAAAAGACAAACTTGGTATTCCACCTCATTTTGAATCCCACAACGGGAAGGACACTGAGGGCCCTCTCAGTACTAGTGATTGAATACATACCCAAACCGTTCTCTCGGTGACAATGAGAGATTTGTGTTACTATGTAAGAGAGAAACTTTTTTTGGATTATAGATTAGGTACGCTGTCCCCCCATTGTCTGAATGAAGAGATTGAAATTCATGCTATAATTTTAATATTTTCAACCATTTCTGATATTAACGTCTCTCTTATTGATTTTGTTCCCTTTATTCCCCTCCCTTTCTTTTATTTGTGTCAGATACATTTCATTGTATAATTATTGGATTATTGTAAAAAGATACAAACTAGGAATGTTTTGTCTCCCTTTTTGTTTCCCATGATTTGTAAAGGTTAATATGTATGCTTTTATTGGGGTGATTTCCTTTGAAGACTCATTCTCAGGGCCCCATCTATTTAAGACTTCTTTCCGGTGTTTGTCACCTGGCCTGACTAAGAGGCATGCACTTAAACCTGTTGTCATAGCCAACTGGCTGTACCCCAGGGGTGGCTCTCCATTGGCTTGCTTTCCCACACTTCAGATTCCTCTGATCCTCTGTTACACCATCTTCGAGCCCTCGGCGAGCGGTGGATCTACATGTTTCCATCTTCCTCCAAGGGGTCACCTGGTTTTGTGTCATCCTGGACCTGGAAGTATGAGTCATTCAGTCTTCCTATATGGGCGAAGCCTTGTTATTCATATACACCAAGTTGCCTTTGCTGTGGTTATTCATTGCTTTAGTTTTGCACCAGTGTCTTTTGTTTAGTAAACAAGAAAAAAAGAAAAGATAATCAGTGCAAACACTGAAAGATGTTTAGATAGATTCTAGGACCCAAACTTGTAAACCTTCGGTAGATTTATGGTGAAATTCAAGAAAGTGGTGAGGGACACTTTCTTTCCCTTCTTCTATCAGGCGATGATGTTTGCCAAATCTGGCTCTAAGTGATCTGATAGTGCTTCCTATGTACAGAACGCCACAAGGGCAAGTTAAACAATCAGTGGAACAGTTGTAAAAATCCTTTAGTGTATATGTTTTTATGGACGGTCTTCAGCCTTTGCCCTTTCAGCTTGACAAAGGAGCGTGCTTCTGCCCATAGAGGTCAGCACATGCTCTGAAAAATGAGAATCCAAATTCCACATGGAATCTGCCAGGTTAGTCATTGCCTCCCCCAGCGGGTGTTTCCTGGCATCACTGGCCAGAAGTTTATCTGCATTTCACTATTTTATCCTCTGTATTAACGCTTTCTGTGATTGGTCATGGGACCATCCATGACCCCTCAGTTGATCATAAGTCTTGGCCCTTGTCCTTGTCTTTCCTTTGTCCTCAGGGTGTTCATGTTGTGGGATACCGATCATATATTACCAGCCTGTGTTCTATTGGACAAGATTTAGCTGATAGGTCCACTGTTGCAGGCCTTTGGTTTGATCCTCAACCTCCAGAAAATGTGCATGAACTCTGACTCATCACTTAGAGTACCTAGGTCTTGACCCTTGTCTCCAACATCAAAAATCCTGTCACTCAGATCTCAGACATACATTCTCTTGTCGTGTCATCCGCTCTTTGTTCAGTTTTGTATGAAGGTCCTCAGTATGATGGTGATCTCCTTCAAGGTGGTGCTATATGCCCAGATAATAACATAACACTTACAACACAGCATCATGGCTGTGTGAAAGAAGCATAATTCTCTGGATGCGCCCATCAGCAGAGGCCAGTCACTATCTTTCACGTGGCAGATAAACAATCTGGCATTTCCAGTCCTTGCACCCAGAATAGTTTTGGCACATATACCACAAATGACAGTACTGTATGTGGTGCTTCTTGTGTCAAGATTCAACCACAAGGTGGTAAGTTACATAGTCTGGCTGAAAAAAGACAAAAGTCCATCTAGTTCAACCATTACAAAAAAAAGTTATAATCTAACACCCACAGTTGAACCAGAGGAAGGCAAAAAAAAAAAATCGCAGCAAAGCATGATCCAATTTGCTCCTGCAGGTGCAAACAAATTTCTTCCTGATCCCCCAAGAGGCAATCGGATATTCCCTGGATCAACTTTACCTATAAATGTTAGTATCCAGTTATATTCTGTGTATCTAGGAAAGAATCCAGGCCATTTTTAAAGCAAACTAATGAGCTTGCCAGAACCAACTCTTGAGGGAGTCTATTCCACATTTTCACAGCTCTTACTGTGGAAAAACCTTTCCGTATTTGGAAATTAAATCTTTTTCCTCCAGACGTAAAGAGTGCCCCCTTGTCTTCTGTGATGACCTTAAGATGAATAACTGTACACTGAGTTCACTATATGAACCACTGATGTATTTATACATATTGATTATATTCCCCCTTAATCTCCTCTTCTCAAGAGAATTCATTCAATTCCGTTAATCTTGCCTTATAGCTGAGCTCCTCCATGCCTCTTATCAGTTTGGTTGCCCTTCTCGGTACTTTCTCAAGTTCCCCAATATTCTTTTTGTGAATTGGTGCCCAAAACTGAACTGCATATTCCAGATGAGGTGTTAATGATTTGTACAGGGATAATATGATATCTCTCTCTCTGGAGTCTATACCTCTTTGAATACAAGAGAGGATTTTGCTTGCTTTAGAAACTGCAGCTTGGCATTGCATGCCATTATTAAGCTTGTGATCTACCAAAAACTTCCAGATGCTTCTCCACCATTGATTCCCCCAGTTGTACTCCCCCTAGTATGTATGATGCATGCATATTCTTAGCCCCCAAGTGCATAACCTTACATTTATCAACATTAAACCTCATTTGCCACATAGTTGCCCAATTAAACAGTGCATTGAGGTCAGCTGGTAAGTTGGAGACACCCTTTAAGGACATTATTCCACAGCAAAGCTTGGTGTCATCTGCAAAGACTGAAACTGTATTATTAATCCCAGACCCTATATCGTTTATAAATATATTAAAAAGTAAGAGTCGCAACACTGAACATTGGGGTACACCACTGACAACCCTAGACCATTCAGAGTATGAATCATTAACCACTACTCTCTGAATATGATCTTCTTTTAGCCAGTTGTGTCTCAGTCAAGGGATGCGAGGGCTTTTGCAGATGACCCTGTGGGATCAGTGCTCCCTGATTAGCGTGCCTTTTCACCTTTTTTGTCTGCTTCACTGGATCCAGACTGAATGAGTATCTGTGATACTCATGGCCCCAAACCGGACAGGAAGAACCTGGCATCTTCCGCATATTCTATAACTGTTACCAGACCATCTGAACCCATTAAGAATATATCTTTGTCCTTAATCGCACGTTTTTTTTTTTTTTATCTAATCGTTATCACCTTTACTAGGAGCGTGTTGGAGATGGCTGCCTTATCTTATAGGGAACCCTTCCTGGTTGTGCAAAAGGACAAAGTTGTCCTTCGGTCTAAGTATCCTCCTAACTTGTTAGTATCGTCTTTTCACCTCAATCAGGACAGTGCTTCCTTCTATTTGTCCTACTTTGAAGCACCCTCGGGAGGTGTTGCTTCACTCTCTACATGTGGTTTGAGCTGTTATTCAAGAAAAGATTCTCTTTATGCTTTTGAAGGGTCTCGCAGGGGTCTGCCTGCAATCTCTATCTACTTGCTAGTTGGATCTGTCAGGTTGTGTTTGGGCCTCCTCAGCAAAAGATAATTGCCTCCCTTACTGGTAAAGGGTTCATTCTACTAGATCTGTTGGTGCGTCCCCTGGCTTTTCGGCATCAGGTGTCTGTATTGCAAATTTTTTTTTTTTTTTAACTTTAATTTTTTTATTGAATGTTTACCAGGTTACAATAATAGGCAATGGTTTCGTAATATATTACTGTTTTGTATAAAAAACAATGACACTGTATTAATAGCACTGGGCAGGAAGGGGTCAATGTGAGGAGCGATCAAAGGTTTAACTGTGTCCTGGGAGTGTTTTTACTAGGGGGCGGGGTGTTCTTTACTGTAAGCACACTGATCGGGATGGCTGTACTGTGCACAGCCATCCCGAGCAGTGTGCTCGAGCTGACAGGAAGGAAGATTGTTTATAAACAAAACAATCTTCCTCTCCGTCGGCGATGCTCGGTAATCACGGGGTGCCAGTGGGTAATATTTTGCCCCAAAAATATGTAATTTACTGTGTCCACTAAAATTAAATTTAGTGGGTTTTTTTGTTTTTTTTTTTTTCTCTTGAAAAAGTGTGCAGATATTTGATTTTAAAAATTGCAGCTGCTCCCATTTATTCTACAGGGCCTCTGCTTTCAGAAAATATATATTGCTTGGATTTTTAAGTAGTTTTCTAGCCAAAATGCAGCTTTTTAACGTGTTTGAAGATGAAAAAAAATAGCCCATTTCTTTAGTGGTGCACCGAAATAAAAATTCTGGTGCCGGAACCGAAAATTCAGGATGCACTTAGCCGAAAACCGAAACGGACATTTTTTTTAACAATATATATTTTTTGGAAAAAAATAAACTTTACTGATTAAAAAAAAAACCCACAATATATACCCCAATTTGTTTTGAAAAATGAAAGATGTTAAGATGAGTAAATAGATACACAACATGTCATGCTTTACAATTGCACACGCTCGTGGACTGGTGTCAAACCATTCTACCCATTGGCTTCTGTGCTAATGGGTTTGCAATCTTGACTAGCTACCACTGGATGACTTTAACTGTGCATGTGCTGGATTTCATTTATCTACCACCAAGGGATGATCAGCTGTCTATTCTAAAGAAATGTTCAAACTGGCATAGAGTGTTTTATTGCAGTAAAGACATGGAATGATCCTGCCTACTCACAATTTTTTTTTTTTTTACCTTGTGGTATACTGATGCTCTCTCTGCTATCGTCCTGTGGTCATCAGTCACAACCTATCTTGATTTCCAGTTAAAGCAGAATTAAAAGTTTCCATTCAGGCCAGTACATCTTAGGATTCCTTACTGAGATTCTTGACACGAGAACTGTGCCAGTTTGGTCTGCCCTGTTTTCTAAAGACTTACTTGTTGGGAGTGATTAATGGAGGCCTTTGGCTGTTTTAGGGGCTCTGTTTTCTCTTTATTTCCCCAAGGTTGTGTGTGTTCAAATAGAGCCAAAATACTACTGGGCTTGTCTTTTACCCCCCCCCCCCCCCCCCCCCCACACACACACACACACACACACACAATGTGGTGGTCACCATGCACACTCAGCAGGAGTTGAATTGGGTTCGGAACTTCAAGAAGTCTGCTCTGACCCTGAACAGACACTTGGAATATCTGGGCCTGATTCTTGACTTGGTGCAGGCCAAGATGTTCCTCCCACTGTGCAAGCTACAAAAACTCCGTACTGCTGCTCAGTTATTGTCCTGCAGGTGGTCGTCTTTGCAATTTTGCATGCAGGCTCCTGGGCCTCATGATATCCACCTTTGAGGCAATCCTGTATACGCAGTTCTACATGAGTGTCCTGCAGAAGAAACTCTCATCCAAGTGGGACAAGTCCTCTTTGTCATTAGATAATCCAGATCAACATGGGACAGTCGGTGCTTCCCTCATCTGGTGACTTCTATCTCTATTTCTTCGCGCCAAGAAATCATTTCTTCCTCTACAGTGGATGGTAGTCAAAACAGACACCTGCTTGTCTGGCTGGGGGGGTAGTTCTTGGCGGTCAGCCGAGGGCAGTTGGAATGCCGATGGAGTCTTGGCTACCTATTGATGTTTTGGAGCCATGGGCGATTCATCTGTATCTAACTCATTGGACGGAGCTCCTTCATGGGTGCCAGGTCAGGATCCAGTCAAGTGATGTCACCTATGTGACCTATGTCAATCACCAGGGCAGGATGATTTTGGCTGCGGTGCTGAAGGCCTAACACATTCTCACACGAAACATTGCATTTCTGCTCCCTCCGCTGTTTACATTCCGAACATAGAAAACTGGCAGGCAGGCTAGATCAAGGAGAGTCTTTGCAGGTGGCTTTTTGAATTCTTATTTTTTCCTCTCTGTGGGGTTCTTGGGTGGTGTTGCATGTTCTTCCTCTGGTTACCCACCCCTCAATGAGGCACTGCTTTGGTACATCCCTGCGGTCAAGGAAAAGCTGTGTCAGTCACTCAATGTAAGATAAAAATTGTTTTTTTTGTTACTCGCCAATTAAGCTTTTTAGTAAGGAGCAATTCAACTGAAGGGAATGGAGGCAAACTGAACTCTGTAGACAGCATGTTTTTCATGCCACTATGCAAGGCAAAGCTAACGTTGCTGTGTGTACATCTCCATCCGCTTTCTGTTTTAACAAATGTGAATGATGTTGATTGGCAGTCTGGAAGTGATAAAATGCAACTATGGCTTTAGTCTAGATTCACATTTGTGCATTGTGGGGATGTATGCAAAAAAAGCCACATCCCTTTTGCAGGTGCACATTGGTACCATTCTTAATGGCAGTCCAATGCACATTGCTAACCTATCTGCTTTCGTGCACACACATACTAAGCATTTTTCTGCAGGGCAATTTAAAAATGGATTATGCACTTCCTTTGAGTTTCACTCATAGGGGGCAGCCTATTGAAATGAATGGGCTGCCCTAAACACGATGCGTAAAAATGAGCATGCACCATTTCATTTGCATAAGTTTTAATGGAGCGTTGTGTAACACGCAAAATTGACTCACACCACATCTTTAGGATCAGCAGCAGTAGATGGCCTACAGTTCTAGTTCGCTAGTTTTGCATTCTTGTTTTTATTTATAAGAACCCACAATATTGAGCCCAGTGTGAGTGCTTCACAGCTGAGTGGCAGTAACTAGGCCCCACTGTTGCTGACACTGGAGGGAATAATGTCCCAAGGGCCAGATAAAAGCAAGCAAATGGTCGCATTTTGGAGACCAATGCTAAAGATAAAATGTGGTTGCACAATACAGCTGTTCATCTTTGATTCATGTTTTTACATTTTATTCATCATTCAGTAACTTGTCTTGCGGGATGCAACGTTGGCTCACTGAATTGATCATATCGAGTAACC
This sequence comes from Staurois parvus, assembly GCF_062004578.1. NCBI lineage: Eukaryota > Metazoa > Chordata > Amphibia > Anura > Ranidae > Staurois > Staurois parvus. Next base: position 4,940,960 of record NW_028319936.1, on the reverse strand, counting down.
TTTCTTGCAAATGTTTTTCATTTTAAAAAGAGGGTGTCTTTTAGGCTGCAAAGCATCCGCACTGGATTCCAGATTGTCACCTATTTGATACCGAGATGGATAATGTATTTATACAAGCATATTCCCCAGGTTAACTCTTATAAATTTAATTACATGTTTTTGTTTCAGAAATGTATTGGAACTGCCCTTTTCAAATCTTGTAAACAGTAAAGAAATGGACATGGATCAAAAGACGAACTGTGCAGTGCCACCTGGTGGCTAGAAATTATCTATGCCCCAATTTCTTTTTGTACTGTAATAAAAAAAAACGTATATATCTCCAAATCAAAATTCAGCAGTTACAGAAGGCGCAAGTGTCATAAATAATGTTATCTTAATAACATTAAGGGATAATCAAGTTTAGATTCTGCAGAGCAAAATTATGCTTAATCAGCCAGTTATCTCCATTGTTTTTCAATGGCTACATTGGTAAAGGTCCCAGAACTGCACACCTTCTGTAGCAATTATGAAAAGATTCAACCCTTTTTAATGTATTTAAAATCTTTAAATTTTAAGTGTAACTGGAGAAGAGGTTCATATGTCCATTCTCTATGGAAAAATGGTTACTGAGCCGAATCCTTCCATACTTGTGTCTACCACGCTCCACCTCCTAGACACTGCAGATTACAGTGGGTAGTGTTCAGCAGCGCGGTTAGTGCTGTCAGTCAGAAAGCATTGGGCAGGACTGGGTGTGGTAAGGTGTTGACTGACAAACTACAGGCTTGATGTGAATCAGCAGTGACAGTGCTGATAGTCTTGTGCCTTGCAACTTTTTTTTCCACCCTACTGTAATGCATACAGGCATAAAAGTGGCGATTCTGCCCTAAATTCTGGAACAGTGCAGCATCCTTGCCACACTATCACAGGTAGCTGCACAATGTGAGTGTCTCTGGCAGGCTCAACAGATACTTCAGTCGTAGATATGATTTATGACTGCAGCACATACCTTTTTTAATTTGAAGGCGTATTTCTAATTTAACGTTTTAAGAGAAGCATGCTCCTACTTATCCCGAGTGTGCCAATTTTGACGCCTTTTTTCTTTTTTTTTTTTTGGCTCATGATGTGGTTCTGAGTAGCACTTTCTGATTTTCTGAAATTTTAATGCCGATCTTCAGCCTTTAGTGAAGTATAGTTTTTAACCAAGCTGGTCCAAATAAACTATTACCCTCGCTAACAGTAGCAGCATCTAGAAGCGCTGTATAAACTGTATGTAGCTGTGGCTACATACAGCACTGTGTTCTAGCAGTGGAATGGGAACTTCCCATTCTACTCATGGGACAAAATCAAGTTGAGCTTAGTGCACTCAGTCTTTTCACAGGGAACTTTCTATTCTATGAATAAATACAAAGCTTCCTCCACCTGGCTGGAGATGTGGCAGATGACATCAAAGTCAGACTTGGTCAATCAGATGAAGCTTTGCATTAGTTCATAGAAAACGCAGCTCCTTGTGAAAGGCTGAGCACTACTCAGCCCAGCTCAATTTTGTTCCAGGAGTGGGATAGGAATTTTGTATCCCGCAGCTGGAATACAGCGCAGTATACTGTATGCATCTGAGGCTACATACAGTTTATATAGAGCACACAGCGGCTGCCCCTGTTAGTGAAGGTAATAGTTTTGGTCCAAATTAACTATTGAAACTTTGCTAAAAGTTGGAGATCAGTTTTACAGCATCACTGCGTACAGTAAGTGGCTCTGTGTTCCCACACCAGTCTGGGCAACTTCCATATACTGCCATAGTCAGAATGAGTGCTTCTCTGCCATTCAGGAGAGAAGCCTTGAATCATCCATCTGCATCCCTACCTCAGCCAATCTGAAGGAAAAAAATGTATAAAGCTTGCGAGCTGCTAAAAATAAAAAAGATCACTCCACAAAAACTGTGACAATCAAAACAATTCCTCCAGATGTGCTAAGTTGCACCTATGAAAATTTATATAGTGCTTGAAAACCCAATGCATCAGCAGCTACCCACCTTTTGTAGCTCCTATATATTTCAGCAAAAAGAAACTAATCTTTTCATGCATGAAAAGATTACAGGCCAATCAGAGGAAGCCTGGTATTAATTGATAAAAACACATGGCTTTTCCAGCCCGACTCTTTAACTGCTTACTCTATGTAGCTGATGCTACAACAAGTATGTTACAGCACTGAATGTGGCCGCATCATCATGTAATGGAACTAGTTTGTTTAGGTCAGCAAAACAATTTAAAGAGGTAGAAAAGATGGAATTCTACCTTTTTTAAAAGTGACAACTTTGCTCCACTTACCTTAGCGCGGGGGTCCTATAACTATGGTCTGCGGGCCAGATACGGCCAGCCAAAGACATTTGTCCAGCCAGCCGGAAAAAAATAAATGGGGGGGAGGCGCAAGCCAGCCAACAGCTAGGCTGCTGGCTAGATCCTCAGCTGAGAGGACCCAGCGAACTGCAGCCTGTAAGCCCCAGATTTCACCTGCTGCAGCCAGAGGAGCAACTGGAAAGGACAGTGCATTGCGGTGTCCAGTGTGTCAGTGTACAGTGCATTGCAGTGTCCAGTGTATCAGAGCACAGTGCATTGCGGTGTCCAGTGTATCAGTGTACAGCGCATTGCAATGTACAGTGTCCAGTGTATCAGTGTACAGCGCATTGCAGTGTACAGTGTCCAGTGTATCAGTGTACAGCGCATTGCAGTGTACAGTGTCCAGTGTATCAGTGTACAGCGCATTGCGGTGTCCAGTGTATCAGTGTACAGCGCATTGCGGTGTCCAGTGTATCAGCGTACAGCTCATTGCGGTGTCCAGTGTATCAGCGTACAGCGCATTGCGGTGTCCAGTGTATCAGCGTACAGCGCATTGCTGTGTCCAGTGTATCAGCGTACAGCGCATTGCTGTGTCCAGTGTATCAGTGTACAGCGCATTGCTGTGTCCAGTGTATCAGCGTACAGCGCATTGCTGTGTCCAGTGTATCAGCGTACAGCGCATTGCGGTGTCCAGTGTATCAGCGTACAGCGCATTGCGGTGTCCAGTGTATCAGCGTACAGCGCATTGCGGTGTCCAGTGTATCAGCGTACAGCGCATTGCGGTGTCCAGTGTATCAGCGTACAGCGCATTGCGGTGTCCAGTGTATCAGCGTACAGCGCATTGCGGTGTCCAGTGTATCAGCGTACAGCGCATTGCGGTGTCCAGTGTATCAGCGTACAGCGCATTGCGGTGTCCAGTGTATCAGCGTACAGCGCATTGCGGTGTCCAGTGTATCAGCGTACAGCGCATTGCGGTGTCCAGTGTATCAGCGTACAGCGGTGTCCAGTGTATCAGCGTACAGCGCATTGCGGTGTCATGTGCATTAGTGCACAGTGCATGGCGGTGTCAAGTGCATTGGTGTGCAGTGCACAGTGCATGGCGGTGTCAAGTGCGTTGGTGTGCAGTGCACAGTGCATGGCGGTGTCAAGTGCGTTGGTGTACAGTGCATGGCGGTGTCAAGTGCGTTGGTGTGCAGTGTCAAGGGCATTAGTTTACAGTACATGGCAGTGTCAAGTGCGTTGGTGTACAGTGCATTTTAAATATTGTATTTTTTTTTGCACTACAAATAAGATATGTGCATAGGAATTTGTTCATTTTTCAAACTATAGTCCAGCCCCCCAACATTGTGAAGGTCCATGAACTGGCCCGTTTAAAAAGTTTGAGGACCCCTGCCTTAGAGGGCAACACCAGCCATTGTTTCCCTGTTTCTCATTCACTGTAGTACCTTCAAAAAGGGATCCTGTTCCCTCCCAGTTATTCGTATAATAAAATTCTCAGTCAGTGAGTGCCTTATATCTTAACCGTTTCCCGCCCGGCCTATGGCCAGATGGCGGCCGGGCGAGCACCTCGTCCCTCCGGGTGGACGCCATATGGCGTCCTTTCAGGCATGCTCAGTGCGCCTGCCAGCAGAGCCGCCCATCCTGTCACCGGCCGTGTACCTCGGACACGGCCGATGACAGATCTGTGTGCCGGCCCCGTTGCCAGTACCTTGTGACCTGCTGTGACCAATCACAGCAGGTCATATTACAGTTGTATACAATGGATTGGTTCCTTTCATGCCATCCATTGTATACAAGTGTGTCTAGCTGTGAATGGTCACAGAGATCACATGCACAAGCCGGGCCAATCACAGCCCAGCTGTGCCATGTGATTAGCTGTGGCCAAATCACAGCTAAGCACAAAAAAAAAAAAAACCCTGCATGAATCGGTCATTTAGGTAAATGCTCGCTTATAGCAAAGTAATTCTTTGCTATAAGCAAATTGTGTAAAAAAAAAACTTACCACTTCCCCAAAGTAGTAAAATATTACTATGGTAACATTATACTACTTTGGTCATAGTGAAATATGAAAAAAAAATTAATAAATAAAAAAAAAATAGTTTTAAAAATATATTTTTTTTTTTTCCTACTGTCACCGTTCAGTGTCCCTGATCACCGCCATGCCAGTTATTGACGGTGCTGTACTGAACTGGTGACAGTCTGTAAAAAAAAAAAAAAAAAAATAGTGAAAATCATTTTTTTTATTCATTTCCGAAAAATTCTGACAAAAAAATTGCAACTTCAAAAAACTCGTCATGCCTGTTATGAAATATGTCGGACTGTCTATTTTTTTAATAATACTAATTTGGGTTATTTGCACCAAAGGCATGTAGTAGAATACATTTTGGCCTAAATTTATGAAGAACAATTATTTATTTGCAAACTTTTATAACAGAAATAAAGAAAAACATGTTTTGTTTTTTTTTTTCAAAATGTTTGGTCTTTTTTTGTTAATTTAGCAAAAAATAAAAACCCCGGTGGTGATTAAATACCGCTAAAAGAAAGGTCTAGTTGTGTGAAGAAAATGATAAAATTTTAGTTTGGGTACAGTGTTGCATGACCGCGCAATTGTCATTCAAAATGTGAGAGCACTGAAACCTGAAAATTGGCCTGGGCAGGAAGGGGGTAAAAGTGCCCTGTATGGAAGTGGTTAAGCGCATAGCAATGGTCCACATTTCAAAATCCTATAAATTTCTACTTTGTATTTGCTATTTCTACCATACTCCTAGCAATCTGAAGAACCTCACAAATTTACTTCCTCACACCTATTCATTATGTCCTGTGAGTAGTCACTGCTGTGTCACACATTTTGCATAGTCTGCTTTTAGAGGTGCTGAGAAAGGTTTAACTCCTTCCCTCTGCTGCCGTCCAGGCCCTTTAAATAGATCATAATGCCAGGTGGTGGAGGTAGGCATTCCGATCATGTGACCGCTGTGATTGGCTGTCACAGCAGTCACATGATCGAAATCTCCCAATCACAAGTATGCATCAGGATCTTTGTCAGTTCAGTTACTGTGCTGTTTACATATAGACGCAGATATGCAGCCACTCGCCATTAAAGGCCACCTACCGAGGGGGCCGCCAATATGCGTGCGGCTGGCAGCAAGAGGTCAAGGAGGCAGGGTCAGTACAATAATCACTGCTTACAGGCAGCAAGATGCCATGAGATTTGCAGTCCTCAGAAATTCAAAGTAAATAGCAGAGGAAAAGCTGCAAAGCATGCCAGGAATCCGGAAAGTTGTGGAAAAAGTTGACCAGCAAATAGGCAGCACTCACTACATGAAAGGAGATTTTCCCAAGTAAGCTTCTATTGGATTGTCAATAGAACTTTTGTATTACAATGCTGATGTTATAAAATGAGCATGTATGCTGTGACCATAGATTTCCTTTCATTTTTAGGTTTTTCCACTGATCCTTCAATATAGGGTAACCCTAACAATTTACATACAGGCATTTTTTGTTGTACCATGTGACCTTGTAAGTTGATCTCACTGAGCATAGCATGGAGGAAAGATTGGATAGGATAGATAAGCAGATCAGTGAAAGTGAGTTTAAGCATTTTTGGAATTTATCTAGTCATCCCATAGATATTGGTAGATAAAAGCTGCTTTACAGCCTTCACACAGTGTAGCGCATGTTTAATTATGTTGTGCATGTTTTTATTTTGTCTAGGAATCTTGGCAAGAATGGTCTATCAAACAGTAGCATTTTACTGGACAAGTGCCCCCCACCAAGACCACCTCCGCCTCCTTATCCACCGTTACCAACAGATAAATTAAATCCACCCACACCTAGCATTTATGTGAGTATGGAAATATGCTTAAATGTGAAGTAACACCATTGGCTTATGGACTGTATTGGTTTCAAATACTAAGCAAGTGATGTGCACCAGATGTAAGCTAAGGGTGCTGTCCCCTGGAAGGTACTATACAGGGCCACAAAGCACCTTTTCTTCCAAATGCTTGTTGCTCCTCAGTAGAGAGTGACAGTGCAGTACCTGGAATAACTTCAAACTTCTGGGTAAGCAAAATTAGTAACAACCCCTCTTTCAGCTAAGGTGATGATAAAGGTACACTGTAACAGCAAACCTGAAATTGTTGGTGCTAGAACAGATGAAGACAAAGATATCAAAGGAGATGCGTCTGTTTCACTTGCTTTGGATAATGGGTCAAGGCACAATTTGTCGACTTTTCTGATTGGTGTTCCTGGGATCTATGTTTAAAAGCACTTGTAAAAGAATTGATTTGTAGTGGTGAAGGTATAATTGTTTGTTTTTGTTGCTTTCTAAGTCCTTGACAAATACCAGCTCATTGTGAAACTGTCACATGGCTTTATGTGGTAACACTTAAGTAGCCAATAGATGATGCAATTTTCTTTCCTCCCACCATGGGAATCTCTCCCGCAGCGCTATTGTGTTCTGCAGCAGAGAGCTTTCAATGATGATAGAACACAATGTTCACTGCTGCTAGCTATAGCCACCGGCAGTGATCACATGCAAAAAAAAAAAATCTGACAGTCTGGTTGTGCTGAAGTCGATCAATGGATCAACTACAGTATTTATTTAATACATGTACTTATAGCTCTGTCAATTTATGCAGTGCTATATATATATATATATATATATATATATATATATATATATATATATATATATATATATATATATATATATATATATATATATCAGGGCTTAAAATTTCAAGTCCTGAGCTACTAGCAGGCCTTAAGAGTTACTCACCACCAGTTGCCCCACCCAACCGCTACCCTGCTATGCCCCTAATCCCTCCCCTAAACATGCCCTCGTAAGTTCTCATTAAATGACACTTTTAAATGTTTTATGCCGAATACAGTTACAGAATTAAATATATACCCTCCTTCACCCCCCATAGCCATGTCCTCTACCTTCTTTAAAAAAAAAAAGAAAGGAGGGTGAGAGACGGGGTTAGAGAAAAAGAGGGGGGGAGGAAGGGGCAAAAAAGGGGGGTGATTGGTATTTATGCTACTCAGTTATGGCACCATCCCCCCCATTATTTGAGGTTATAATGAGCACACAACCCCCCTCTTAGAACACATGGTCTCCATTATGGTACAATACATACAATACAGAACACACACAGGGCCCCCTACTACATAAAGTGAATACAGAGCCCCCACCCCACACACACACAAACACGCACGCATACACAGACACACACACACACACACACACGCGTACACGTCTCCCCTCTGGCTCTCTCAGCCTGCCGCACTCTGTTTCTAAGCACTCCGGTCACAGACAGTTCTCCCCTTTCCTCCCACTGTTACATGCGGAGTTCTCACCAGTCTGTGGATTCTCCTCCTCCTTGGGCTCTGTCAGTCACTCTCTTCTCTCACCGGACTGGACTCTTAGAACGCTTGCACAATCCACCCTGCTGCCCCTCCCCATCCTTTCAGGAGCCTGTCATAGGACCTCCTAAGGACTCTGGGCCCTTGGGTAGTGTGTGAGTAATTAATGCCTGAAAGCTTATTCCGCCTCTGGTGCCGGCACCCCGCTCCATATCCATCGGCTGTTTGATTGATCTGGCCCTCGCCCCCATGTTATTTCCACTCGCGAAATGCGAGCAGGCGAGTGGAAATTTTAAGGCCTGTATATATAGAATGTACATTCATATCAGTCCCTAACCCTGAAGGAGCGTATAATCTAATCTTCATGCATGTTCATACTAGGGCAAATTTAGACAGGAACCAATTAACCTACCAGCATGTCTTTGGAGTGTGCGAGGAAACCCACGCAGGCACAGGAAGAACATGCAAACTCTAGGCAGGTGGTTCCTTGGTTGGAGTTCAAACCAATGACCCTAGTACTGCCAGGCGGAAGTTCTAACCATTTAGCCACTGTCCTGCACCATACAACTAGCGTGCCCATAAATGGACCGAATTTCAGCCTGTCCCTGCTGCACTGGCCAAGATTTGTTCCAGCTTTCATACTGGCTTTGAGCCTTAACATATTAGTCATTGTCCCACTAATTTAAGTACAAAGTATAATGTATTTTTATTTTTTCTCACTCGCATTTAATTAGATGTGCTCAGCATGGTGTAAATCCATCCACTACTAGAACAATGAAACATAATGGCTAAATTGATACTTCAGTGTAACCTCCCTACAGTCTACAATCCCCTAAATGGATTTCCTGCTCCTGTGCTAAGATGTATCAGGATCTTAAAGCGGAGTTCCACTCACTCTGTAAAAAAAAAAAATGTCAGCAGCTACAAGATCTGTAGCTGCTGACTAAAAAAAAAACAGCCACTCGCCTGTCCCACGATCCCGCATTGCCCCCATCGCAAACCCGTTTCACCGGCCATCTTGTATTCCAGGTGCCGGCATCTTCAGTGTGTGCACCCGGCTGTGACAGCTTGCGGCTTCACAGCCGGGTGCCCACTGCGCATGCGCAAGTAGCGCTGCGCTTCCTGAATGGCCTCGTCGTCTTCTGAAACCTGTCACATGTCCCACAAGACTTCGGGGAGGAAGGGTAGGAGGACAACTTCCGTTTCTGATCGCCTAGACGATCGGAGCGGATACCTGTCAAATTCGGTACCCATTATCCCCCCCCCCCCCCCTTCCCGCTCCCCAAAGGTGCCAATCCTTAATGGGGAGGGAGGGACCCATCTTTAAAGCAGAACTTCCCCTTTTGGGTGGAACTCCGCTTTAAAACAACATCATGATCCCCCTGTAGTAATGATATGCATGCATGTGCTCAGCAACACCCATGTCTAAACACAGGTGCAAATGCAGGACAAATTTTGAGCTTGTGCATCTACATCTACAAGTTGTTAACCTGTCTGCCACTTGGGTTTGTTAGACAGCATTTGGTGCATGGAACGGCACCATAAAATGTGATTGCATTGTTGTTACTACCAGAAAAAGGTGGGTTGAACAAGATATTCATATAAAAGAACCCAACTTCTTGAGCATGTGAAAGGCAATTAAAAGAAACTGTGAGTCAGAGCATCTCAGAAGCTCCTAAAAACCATATTGTGTTTGCCTTAATTTTGGGTCTGAACCTCATCTATGGATGCCCTAGGTAGGTTGTCAGTTTTATTTTATGTTTTATGTGTTTCTTACAGTTGGAGAATAAGCGAGATGCTTTCTTCCCACCTCTGCATCAGTTCTGCACAAATCCAAACAATCCTGTCACTGTTATCCGTGGCCTTGCTGGAGCACTTAAACTAGGTTTGTTTGTCTTGTCATGTAAGCACGTTGAAAGGCAATTTGTTAATCATTGTTTTCTTTTTAATATCTGTAGTTAAAATGGTTTCCACTTGTATTGATAGATCTTGGATTATTCTCTACTAAAACACTGGTTGAAGCAAATACAGAGCATATTGTTGAAGTGAGGACGCAATTATTACAGCCTTCAGACGAAAACTGGGACCCCACTGGAACAAAGAAAATTTGGCGTTGTGAGAGTAGTCACTCACATACTACCATTGCAAAATATGCACAGTACCAAGCTGCTTCATTCCAGGAGTCATTAAGAGTTAGTAACACTTTTCTTGCTTTTGGATTTGTTTAGAGAAACAGAGTCTAGTTCTTAACCACTTGCCCTCCAGAGGAATTACCCACCTTCCTGACCAGGCCATTTTTTGCGATACAGCACTGTTACTTTATTTAAAAAAAAAAAAAAAAACGCCCCAAAAGCCTGTCCTGGGAGTGGTATATCTGCTTATGCCAAAACCCCCAATATACATAACAGGGGGGAGGTGCATCCAAACACTACAAAGAAAGCCCCCCACAAAAGGATAGAGCACCTCAAGGCTTATAAATAGCATATATTTATTCCGGATGTAACAGTGAAAACATTACATAGATCAGTGCAGGTATCCCATCCATCTCCTACACCCTCCCAAACACACCTCCCCGTGCCAACCCGCCCAGGAGTCCCACCCAGCCTACCCTACCCTCACGGATCACCCCCAACACCCAAAGAACCCACAATCTGGTTCTGCAGGGATCCTATTGCAAATCGTAGAACGTTTTCCTGGGCTGGCCTATGGGTTTTTTGTGTTTAGTCAAAATGTGACACATATGCAATATATGATTTATAATACACGTCTGACACAGAGATTAAATTTGGAATTAAATGTCCTATTCACAACTTTGAAAACATGTTTGTACAATTAAGTAAATGTTTTGTATTTGTATGCTTTCTCAAGGAGGAGAATGAGAAAAAAAGCCACCACAGAGATCACTCAGACAGTGAATCCACATCCTCAGACAAGTGAGTAGAAATTTATATGGGTGTCCTAATTAAAGGTATCCTTTTGCTGTTCAGTGATATTCTTCTGATCTTGCAGAGTTTAATTTTGTTGAGCCTTTAGTCTGCCCTGTTAGGGCAGTTAAATGGAGATTTTTTAAGACATTTTGTGTCTTCATTTCTGTGTCAGACCATTTACCAACATTTGAGATCTTCTGTTAGCTATTGTTAAAACATTTGTTACATCATAATCAACACAAATTGGGCTCCATGTTGTCAGAACTTAAAAAGTAATGGCAGTGACTTCATAAATGTGAATTTAAGTAAAGTGATACTAAACACACACTTTAATTTGCATTATCCCTTCTCTTTCTGTATGTGGATGATGGCACTGTAATTATCTTAATAACAAAAAAACGAAGTACCTTGATTCCTAACCGATAAACAGCTATCTCATGACCCAGCTCTTTCCCAGCCTGTCTGTAGGGAAATAGTGGCAGGAGGACCTTCTAGTCCTCTGCTGCTGGTCACATGTTCAAAGTAAAAAAAAAACAAAAACCTTTGCAATATAAAGTAAAAATAAATATTTAATATCAATAAACTTTTTTAAATTGTTATACAAATATTTTCTAAACAAAATTTTATTTTTTGGCAATAACCTGGTGTGGGTGGATTTCTGCCAGTCTCAGGCTGGTGCCATGCCCCTCCAGCCTATGTCTTAGAATAACAGGAAGGTGAAATCTCCATCAATCAAGATGTCATACCCCACCCCCATTGTGTTTAGCTGGCTAGTTGGTATGGAGGAGGAGGGAGTGGGCTGTCATTTACCAGAGTATATACGCCCACATGTGTGATTCTATAGTCACATAAGCTGCTCAGATGTGATAGGGAGGAAATGTTCAGGGTAGAAAATACACTGAAAACAGAGCATGTACACTAGCTGCCAATATTGTACTGCAAAATTCCCAGTTGCATTAGGGATATTGACAGGAGGAGATATTGAACCGCAGGATCAGTCAGGTGTTTTGCAGAATGCATAAAATGAATCGCATAGTGAGTATGACCAACATGTGATACAGCATTTGATAGTTTTTAATAATGTGGGTTTATTGACACTTTAATGGTTGATTGCCAGCATAATAATGTGTGTACTAGGATAGGTTCAGGTCATTCTTAATAATAAAAATATTTGATCTGAAGTATTGATCAATTAAAATATATATCCTCTTCCCCACATTGTAATCATATACTCACCATATCTTTTAGTATATCATAAAGCAGAACAGAAAGAAGTTTTAAAGTTTTTTGTTTTTTAGTCCTCCGTTATGTATTTGCTTGGACTGTTATACAGCATGCAGGCTACAATAAAGCCTATGTTTAGTAAAAAAATAAATAAATACAAAATCATCAGCAATGAAAAACATTCTATGAATGGTGAGGGCAGACCTTGCATTCATCTGTCCATCCTCCATTCATAAAGCACTTTTCACTGATGGAAGCGATAGTACAGCTTATATGAGTGGGGGTGGAAGGGAGAGGCATTTGTACTCTTGACTGAATACCTATGACAGGTCCTCAGCTCTATTCACCCCACAGCACTGGAAGATCACAGCTAAGGGGGAAGGCATGGGGGGTAAAGGACTTCGGATTTCAATTACAACAGCAGCCCCAGAGACACTTCTTATTGAATGCAAGTACTGTCCCTTGTGCTGATTTTTTGTTTTGTTTTTTTAATCTAAACTTGGACTTTTAACTATTCTGAATTTGCTTTCATTAATACAGTCTCCTTTCTTTTCTTAGCTCTGGTAGAAAGAGAAGAGGCCCTTTCAAAACCATTAAATTTGGGACCAACATTGACTTGTCTGATGAAAGAAAGTATGTATGTTTAAATGTATATTTTGTGCTGTTTAAGTATTACATTTTGAGCAGGTTTTGTTTTTTGTCATTACTGTTTTTTGCAATAAAAAATAAAAACTGTTAGGACTAGGAACCTGCCATGAAAGAAATAAGGAAGCTTTTCATTGCTGACTTTTTCTTTTAAGGCACAAACTCTGAGGCTGTCAACCTTATCCTTCAGGACCTTTTCTAAGATATGGGCGCTCCCGTTGCAGACTGTTTTTTGAAGGTGCATGCTGTCATCTTTATTTACATGGCAAGTTTCTGACCTGAAACAAGCATGTGCTTATTGGGTCCTAAACGCCTGAAAAATATGTTCATGTTTTGGGTCAGTGACTTACTTGCTAGCAAAGCAAGTACAAGGCTTTCCTTGTCCTGACAAATTCTTAGAAGTTAGAATAGTGCCTCAGAGGTAATCTGGCCTAAAGCTGAACTTTAGTTAACCGTAAGGAAAATTGCTAGGATGTGATTTTTTTTTAATCTTTTGTTTTTAACTTCTTTTTTATGCTAAAAAAAAACCCCTTTCCCATCTCGCCTAGCAATTTTAATAGTTCATATTGCCTTCAGTGGAGTGTGCGCTCTGCCTTATTTCCAGTGACAAGGCCAATGTAATGATTGCCCATATGCACAGAAGTTTGATCAGAATTGGCTAATAAGTGGCAGGGGAGGGAGGCCAGAAACCCAGAAAAGGCGACGCAAAGGATGCCAGTTCTGGCAAACAGAACACATAGGGACAGTTCTCATGGCTGGACTAGGAGAAAAGCTTTAAAGCCAAACCCCGGAAAGCATCTGTATACACTAGAGTCCTGCCATGCAGAGAATTACAAGAGCAGTTATCAAGGGAAATTTTATTACCTATTCTAATTACATTTTACAATACTTTTATACCTTTATTGAGTTTATTAAATTAATACATAAATTATTTTTTATGTTTTTCTTTGCTGAGGCCAACTTTCAGAGGTAAATGGCATTCGTGAGCATTCACATATGCAGTGTACAGTAGATCAACTGAAATGACTACTGTTTGAGCAGTTATATAAAGAAGAGAAGAAAGTAAAAAAAAAGATGCATAAGGTGACAGAGTGCGAACAAGAAGAAAAAAATGTTAAAGAAGTAGATACGCTTATGCAAACAAGTCATTCAAGTGGGAGCAATTGTAGAATTGATAGGTGATTAAGGAGATTTATACAGAGGCTCTAGAAATCCAGCAGAGACCTGTCACTGACCTGGATATTTCAAAATGAGGAAAACAAACCAGTGAAATCCTATTGTTAAAATGTTAAGAATATGCAAAGATATGTACAGTTGAGCTAATATTTACTTAAAGTGTACCTGTGGTTTTTCCCCTTGCTGCTAAATGGAGCAGCAAGGGAATAGAGGGAAGGGGGAAGTATGTACTCCTAGCAAAGGGGGATCAAAGAGAGCCTGTTGCTTTGCCCTACATAAGGTTTGCTTGGTACCGGCTCCCAAAACTACATTTTGGTCCTTTTCATGGGTGGCCTTATTGACCAGTTGGGAGGCAGTGGATACTGTAAGGTCAAGAAAGGCAGAGATGATACCTTTAATGGTTTGTACTGTACAATTTCTTTTTTCATTTTATCTTCACTGATGGTAACCTTTTTTTGTTTATTTTCATCATATGCTATGCATTTATTTCAACATATGTTTTAATCTCCAAGGTTTGTGACAGGTTTAATTGAAAGATCTAGCAGATACAGATAAAAGCTTGTATACATGAACTGGCTGAACTGTCCGTATATCCCGTTTGTGTGTACTGCTGTCTGTTCAATTTGAGTCAGTCATTCGGCTGGCTTCTGTTGAATGGTGCTGCTGGAAAACCAGTATTCAATCAATGAATGCAGCGCTGATCAATGTGTTTTGACTGGGGGGTGGGGAGTCCCCACTGTCAGAAATGCAATAGAGCAGCAGTGGAGATCTCTGCATCCATATCGCTGTGTTTTGATGCAGGGGTCTGTGAATTTTTTCATTCAACACAGTAGCTGAATGAAAAAAAATAAAACTCACTGTGTATATACCCTGCCTAAGAGAAGAGGCTATTCTTAATCTTATAGTACAGAACACAGCCAACATATTCATACAGCAGGGGTTACAGGCTCATACAACTAAGTGACTGGACAAGCTTTTTAGGACACACCACCTGGGACACCTCTGCTATAAGCCTACTCCACTCTGTAAGTCTTTTTTGCTAGTGTCTGAAGGTGCCCTCATCTTCTTCTCCTTACCAGAGAAACCAGCTTCACTGGTTTATTAAATTACAAAATGTATGTGCTGCATCCAAACAATAAGTATAGAAAACTAATAAAGATAAATTGGCAGCTACCTCATAAAATATAAAAATGCAATGTCAAATCAGTAGCAATGGAGTGCTTATTTAAAATGTGCAAATATAAACATGTTAAAATAACAGAACATCACACAGCATCCATCATAAAATATCTACAAATCTTTGATTAGACACCCAAGGTACAAATGAAAATCTTCCTGCCACTGTTGTGCTGAAAAAGTGGAAATCAAAAATATCCAGTGATTAACCCATAGGAGAGCAGCTCACAGTCACAATCAACCCCAAGATTACTGAAAGGTCTGAAATTTTTTTTTTTTAATCATCCACATACAAATCCGGATTATGGATGGATGTATCAAGATGAAAATTCCACATGCATGAAAGAGGCTAACAATAGTGAAGTACCACTTAAAAAGGGTTTTTTTTTTTTTGGTTTTTTTTTATTAAAAAAATAAAAGTTTACCCTAACAGGCAGCATGTCATAAATACCTCAAAACGTTATGGCTCACACTCTGGCACCACAAACAAGGCAACTCCGGCAGCTCAAAAGCATCCAAGCTTGATGACGACCCTGGAAACCCACCCAAAACATTAGTTTTGTCTGAATGACTTTCTCAGGGGCTGTTTCCTTTTCAATGAAGATGTCTGCTTGATGCCTCCTATGAGGCAGTACCTTTCACCTGATCCCACTCAAGAAGTCTCAGACTAAATATTCTGTCAACATGGAAAACACAAGATCTACAGGTTCTCCCATCCACCCAATAAAAAACATGTTTGTACTGGTAGATAATCACTTCAACTCTACCAATAGGAAAATCTTTCTTTCCCTGCAATTGGAACATTTTTTCAAAAGACACAAGTCTGTCAGGCTGGGAAGGATTCTTCCAGTTTGACCGTTCAAGTAACATGATCAAGAGAAGAGACCAAACTCTCCATCAACTTGAGCAGTCAGTTGTCCCTCTTTAGCACAGGGACTCACTTCTTTAGGGACATCCAGTTCGAGATCAGTCAGACAGTGCCCCCACAGTGGCTTATATCAATCTTTAAGGGAGCACAATATCATAAGCAGAAAGTCACTGTCAGTCCACTTCCCAGGAATGGGCAACTGGTAGGTGAATTATCTCTGCCACCACTACTTGGATCAAGGGGAATGGTCTCTTCAGCCAGATGTGTTCAGTCTATACCAAAAAAAAGGGGTCTCCAGATGTTGACATCCCATGCTTCAGATATAACATGCTACCTCTGTTTGTATCCAGAGAACAAGGATGTTCTAAATCTGTCTTTGGGTTAGTTTTCCCCTGACCTCAGTTCAGTAGAATCTATGCCTTCCCATCACTAACCATTCTGTCTCACCAGCTCCACAAAATAGAGTGAGAGGAAGATGGTGATTCTACTGGCCCAGAACTTGGTACATAGACATACTCTAACTTCTTGCAGACGACCCCTGGCCTCTTCCCAACAGGTCAGATCTGCTATCTCAAGACCTTTTATACCATCCTGCTTCAGGCATGATTGTTGAAACCCAGGTCTTAAAAGTATAGAGGGGTTTCTGAGTCTGCGAAGACCTTGCTGAAAGCAAGAAAAGTTATATTTAGGAAGATTTATTATGTTATCTGTAAATTTTGCTTTACCTGGTGTTGACACAGTCAGTGTCAGTCCCAGACGTTACTGTCTCTTGCATTCTGGCCTTCCTGCAAACAGGTCTTGACCAGAATCTAGCTCTTAGCTCCCATAAAGGATAGGTATCTGTTTTATCAATCTTTTTTTCAAAGGCCTTTGACTTCACATTCTTATGTAAAAACCTATATTCTAGATTTTTAACATGGCAGGCCCCCTTTGAAGAACCCACTGCTTTCCTGGTATCTTAATTTTGGTTCTGCCTTGCACCCTTTGATCCCATCACAGATAGTACATTAGATCCTTGCCAGCCAGAGTGCCTTTTTTTGGTTTCCATCATGTGTGACAAATATGTCTTTGAACTGCTGACCCTTTCCTGCAGAGTATTTCCCCATACTTCACAATCACAAGGTTGTAATACACCCAAGACTTTTCTTTTTTCTAAAGGTGGTTTCAGTGTTCCATCTCAGTGAGGAAATTTTTCTGCCATCCTTGTGTCCTGCTCCTAAGCATCCAAAGGAAGACTCTCTACATTGCCTGGAAGTAGTCCGAGCCGTTAGTGTGCCTAAAAGCTACTGCATCCATTAGACAAACTGATTTCCTATGTGTCCTTTCCTTCGGACTTTGCAAGGGGACTGGAGTCCTTAACTGCTGTTGTTTATGGACCTAGCTGTTGCCTACCCTTGTGTTCATTGCTTGGGGGCATCCCATGGTGTATGGATAAGTTGCCTGTGTGCTGTACTTTACAATTCCATATTTTGGAGTGCAGAGCTGGACACAGGACACCCTACCTAACTCTCCTTGTTACTCTGCATTGATTGCTACAAAACTGAGCATTTGTGTGTAGGGTTCTAAGGGAATGTAATGGAATTTACAGGCGACTCAAAATTTCTTTCTTTTGATGGTAGTGATTCCTTAGTATTTCAATATAGGCAAATAAGCCCTACAAAGGGATAGTAGTGGCATAGATGTTTTGTGTAGTCTTTACATTTAGTCAGATTGGATCTGTGATTATCTTCAATGCTTGATTATATTAAATGCAAACAATAAACCTTCAAAAATATCAAATATTTTGTATAACTTTCAGACAAGGTAAAAAATAACCACACTCATTTAAACCTACATTAGTAAGTTATGGTTTTACAATCTGCATTTTACTTTTTAAAATTGTTTCCCAAAGGTGGAAATTACAGCTACATGAACTGACCAAACTTCCAGCATTTGCACGTGTGGTGTCAGCTGGAAATCTCCTGAGTCACATTGGTCACACCATATTAGGAATGAACACCGTACAGTTATATATGAAGGTACCAGGCAGCAGAACACCAGGTTTGTGCTATAACATGATTTCAGTAACAGCTGTTAAAGAGTTTGTTATAGATTTATATATTCTGGAATAATTTAAATTATGAACTGTGGAAAGGGAAACTGTTTTGTCTGATTAGCAGTAGTAAAATATTGCATAAGGTAGCTATGGATTATTGTAGAAAGTTTAGAATGAAATGCTTTTTGTTGGCCAACTTAACCACTTGCCGTCCGCCTGCCGTTTTATAAACGGCAGGATGGTGGCACTCCAGGGGCGGGTTGCCGTTCATAAATGGCACCCGCCATTTCTAGCTGTGCGTGCTCCCTGGGAGCGCGCAGCACCGCGATCCGATGCCCGCTGTGTCCTCCGGACACAGTGAAACACCAATCGTCAGACGGGGACCTCTGTATGAGGTCCCGATCATGTGATCGCTGATTGGCCAATCAGTGATCACATGCAAAGTAGTAAGCAAGATGTCACTTGGGACATCATTCCTTACTACGTGTGAAATCTGTGAATGATCACAGAGGTCACATGGTACAAGGCTATTCACAACAGCCTTGTACCATGTGACAAGCTGGGACCAATCACTGCTCACTCAGTAGTTCTGAATGGCTGCAAGAATGCAGACAGAGAGAAAGAGAAATGATTGTTTTTACATCCTATATGAGTGTAAAAGCAATCACTGTGAAAAAGAAAAAAAAAAAACGTCACCCCCCACAAGTAGTACAGTATTGCCATGGTGACACTGTACTGCTAGGGTGACAGTATGTGTAAAAAAAAACAAACAAATAATATAAAAATGTAAAAAAAAATGTTTAAAAATGATAATTTTTGGTTATAAACTAATTTGGCTTATTTTTTTTGTACTAAAAAGATAACGGAATACATTTCGGCAAATATTTATGATGAAAGATTATATATTTGCTAAATTTATAAGAAAAACACTTTTTTTCAAATTTTTGGACTTTTTCATTTACATAGCAAAAAAAATAAAAATCCCAGCGGTGAATAAATATCGCCAAAATAAAGCTTTATCTGTCTCAAAAAAATGGTAAACAATTCATATGGGTACAGTGTTGCATGACCGCGCAATTGTCATTCAAAGTGTGATAGCGCTGAAAGCTGAAAATTGCCCTGGACAGGAAGAGGGTAAAAGTGTCCAGACAGGAAGTGGTTAAAGCAGTATTTAAAAATAACTAAAGGCAAAACTTGTTTTGGATAAAGTGGAGAGGGATTAGAACACCAATTAGGTTTTTATTGCTGTCTGTGCCCCCGTTAAGGAGATTCACTCTCTCTATTCTGATTTAAAAGTAAAAAAAAAAATACCGAATTTTTGATTGTCCCCAGCAAAGTAATAGGAAACCTTGTAATGGGGATGCAAGTTCTGGTGATTCGTTAGGGGGGATTTCCTCTCACTTTCTGCTTTGGGACAAAAAGTGAAGGTAAATCTCCCCAGGACACAGATGGCAAAATACTGACAGGGGTTATAACCTTCCTATTCTCTATCCAAAACTAAAAACATTTTGCCTATAGTTCTATTTTGAGCCCAATAACGTAATTTATTGCAGCTTACCAATTCTTTAATATGGTGGCTGCATTTGTATTCTTTTGTTAGTTTTTGGGGTTTTTTTTGGGTTTTTTTTTCCTTTATTTTCACCTAGTGGTCCAGTAAGAAGTTTTGTTTTTTGTTTTTTTTGTTTTTTTTGTTTTTTTGGGGTGTCTCCTTTGGTTAAACAGCACAGTTAATCTGGGGAGAGAATAATCATAAATGCACCAACAGATTTAGATGACTTATATTTGGATAACACATTAAAGCCAGCTACTACGCTTTAAGCAGTCAGCAACTGTTTTCCTTTTGGAATTAAAGTTTTACATAAATGAATAAAAGCTGACCATAGTAAGCATCATAATATCCTTCCATGGTTGCTCTATTTTCTACAAGTCCTCCCTATTAGGATTACAAAAACATCCCTCAAACCATTACGGGGAGAGTTCGGTTTGTTCATATGGGTCAAAAAAACCCATAGGCTAAGTCCGAGCTCACTGTCTCTTCTAAAACAATGTGGCAGCATAGGTTTTCCGGACTCCCTGAAATACCATAGAGCAGTCCATCTAATGAGAAGTTTGGATTGGTGCACATGGGGCAGCAATAAATGATAGATTCAATTAGAACAAGCCAACTTGAGAGGTCCCATTTTATAGGGTGCATGGCTTCAAACTGTCCTGCCCTCCCCTGTCAAAGGCTCAGCTTCTGTGAGGCTATGCGGCCCAATTTGCACTGAACAGGGAGGATATACTTTTTAGTTGGTCTCCCTGTGATATGACCCCCCAGTAATTAGTGATCAGAATTTCATTCCTGGTTCTCTAGCTCGGACTTTCCAACCTTTTGCACAGGAGAACGATGTGGGGTACACATGAGCTGAATATCGCTGGTTCGGTAGGAATAGGCTGACATTCAGACAAGTGCGTACAGCTGCCTGTCCAAGAGAAGCGGGTCCAATGACTGGCTTTTGTCAAAAGGACATGCTTGATAACCAGTAGTCGATCAGCACTGATCACTGCATTCTGCTCTACTAAGATACTTGGGTTTATTGTATTTGCTGATATATTGCTTAAGTAAAATGGTTTACTTAAAAGGCTACCATAAAGTATATGGGTCTGGTGTTTATTATTCTGTTCCTCTCATTTAGGTCATCAAGAGAACAATAATTTTTGCTCTGTGAATATAAATATTGGGCCTGGAGATTGTGAATGGTTTGTGGTCCCGGAGTCATACTGGTGTGTAATGAATGACTTTTGTGAAAAGTGAGTATTAACACTTAAAACACATAGCGTACATAAAGTAATGCTGTCTTGGTGGAGAAATACAGGGGCTGCCATTGCTGACTTCATACTGTAATCACTAGCTACCTGGTTGCTATGCTGATTTTATAGTGCTCGCTACTAGCCACTGGAAGTTCAATCAGGTTTTGCATTATATGAGGCATGGTCATATAATGTGCCCCATATCTGGAAGTACTAGAACTATCTCTGTATGCCAGAGGGAAGTAGTGAGGGACATTTTAAAAGAAGTTGGGGGAGGTAGTGGGGGACAGTCTAGAAGAAAAGCAGAAGTATCAATGTTTGCCTGCTGTCCAGCAACCCTGTTCTACCCCAAATTGTTAAACTATAGGTTTTACCTGTAAAAGCTGTTGTAAGGCTGGTCACACAATTTGGGTCTTTGGTTAGACTTTCCTGTAACTGTTTAATATCAAATTTATTTAATATTAAAACCACTTTGATGCACCTTCACTTGAAACATTTTTCCAAATTTAAACAAAAAGGGCGCCCTCTATACATTGCTATTCTTGCTGTATAGTTTAGGAAAGCACAGATATATTGGTTAAATCACAAAAACTTTATTTCTTCATAGAATTTGTAATTCTATCTGCATGGTGTCATATTTCATTTATTACGTGCAGATTCTGTTTCTTGCATTGTAGAGGTACAATATAATTGTGCTTTTCTGACAATGAGTGTCCATGGATCTGTTGATTTATTGAAATCCGTGCACTCTGTTTTTTAAATCTTTAATACAGTGGAAAAAAAAGTTAACTTTTGAAAGTTGGGACTAAACGTACTTCCGTACTGTATCTAAACCCAAAACTTAAAAAAATAAAATAAAACCGCTTACTAATTTTCTGGCTGTCATGTTTTTCTCGGTTTTCTTCCTTTTCCTTGTAAACCTAGAGATCCTACTCAGTTACAACTTCTGACAATGTTTCCTATGTTCCCTATACAAATTCCTAAGTAGGACCAGTGTTGTCACCCTAGAGGCTGTGTTCCCACTATGGAGTATATGCGGACGTGCAAACAAACAGCATTCATATACGTACAGCTTGAGTTCATGGTGAAGCATGCCAGTTTGCACCATCCATGCTGCTCACCGCTTCATTGATTGACTGGCTCCCATACTGTGAGCATACTTTGCCTTGAGCCAGTTTAGCACTCATAGCCTAGAGATTTGTGTGCATATTTTTGAACTCTTGTTTTTACTATTTTAGAAAATGCATTTTAAACAAAATAAAAGATTAACAATGAATACACATTTACTCATTTATATGTTTTTACTATGTGGTAATGTCTCCTTCAGTCAGACTGCTGTTTCCTATATTTGCTTGAGGCTAGTTTATACATTAGGGTGAGTTTTGAAATAGGCAGGTAATTATCGATGTGGTAACTGCTTGTAGAAGATTCCTCACATGTATGTACTTTGAAGGAGTACGTCTCTTTGGTTAGGTCTCTTGACAAATTCATCAAACATGTCACAGTTAGGAAAGTGGTTCTTCCACAGGGGGAAGTTTCAAACCACCCTTCTTCAGGAACCTCTACCTCTTCAAAATGCAGAGCAAAAAAAAAACGTTAACAATAAACATTATCTAATTCCAGTGTTTTTACTATGTGGTAATGTCTCCTTCAGTCAGACTGCAGTTTTCTGTATACATTTGCTTGAGGCTAGTTTATACAGTATGCAAAATTAGGGTGAGTTGAGAAGTAGGCGGTTAATTATCGATGTAGTTGATATAAGAAATGTGCTTTCCAATAAGGAAATACTCACTTCTGCTGTATGCAAAAGCCTCCATATTGTCACACTTCACTTTCTCCCATCTTGCCATGACCCTTCAGGGAACAAAGAGACATGCTAAAGAAATTTTCTGTTCATAAACAAATAGAATGGATAATTTATGACAGTTGGGTCAATCCAGAAAAGATTTTTACACTTCCAAAAATCATTGTTGAGTCCTATTCAGTGGAAAAGGAGATAACTGAAAAGTGGTCTATTCCACTACTTAATCCTGACATCTCAGTCTTAAAACAAGCATCCCATTGTACCAATTGAAGATGTTCAAGGCATCACTAAATGGCAGACCGTGGCCCAGATCTGGACCGAGTCACTGTCCCATCCAGACTGCCAGAGTCATGCCATTTAGGAGCCAGTTCTTTCTGCCAGCCTTTACTGCTGCCGTTCTTGAAGCAGAGAGCAGGAAGCACAGCAGCACTGGACAAGAGAGTGAGCTGCCAGAGTAAGTGTTCAGTCTAACCAGCAGGGGATCGGTTCCTAGGATGCATGGGGTTGATTAGAAGGGGGGCAGAGGACACTGCTGCATGTGGGGGGTGATGTGAATGAGGGTAGAGGACACTCTTCCCTCATGGCTGTGTGTTGGGAGGGAGAGGGGGTGATGTGAAAGGTGAGGGGGGGGGGGCGCAAATGTGAAGGGGGATACAATATATTGCTGTATGTGGGGGAGGGGGGTGATGTGATGCAGGTAGGGCAGATTGCACTACTATGGGGTTGGGGAATGTTGATGTGAAGAGAGGTTGTGAACTCTGCTGTGAATGAAAGAGGGGAGAGGGGGTAATGTGAAGGGGGTTCAGAACACTGTTGTGAAGAGGTGGAGTGATGTATAGGGGGGCTGAGGACACTATTGTGAAGGGAATCCTTTGATGTAAAGGTGGGGGGGGAACTCGGGAATTGTGATATGCCAGGTAGACTGAGGACACTGATGTATACAGGATTGTAATACAAGAGGAGAGGTTCTGTGATGTGAAGGATCCAATCATCGCACGAACAGACCTCTGCTGGAAGAAAATTTTACGGATTGGATCTCTATGAATTTTAATTTAATACCCCTCTTTTGTACAAAAATTGTTCCGATAAGAAGCTTGAGACTTGAAGGCTATCTTATATTTGTAGGTCCAGTTCTGCAACCAGCTATTGTTGTAATTTCTGTCTGTTTAACTGACTAGGGCAATAATCAACCAGCATGGTTCTGTATTCCAGGGCATTGCTTTAACTGAGCAATTGGAGCAATTACCTCCTTCACTGTTGTTTTGTGTAGCTGTCTGAACAGATAATGGCATACATTTTCAGAATGATCCCAATCTCCATTCACATATGCAGAATCTTGTGGCTCAAGGCCTGGTCAGCTGAAGCTGCCTGTAGAAGATGCATGCATGCCACTTGAAGAAGGATGTCTCTTTGGTTAGGAACTTGACAAATTCATGTCCCAGGAAGGAAAGTGTTTCTTCTACAGCAGAACATTTACCCCCCCCCCCCTCCTTAGGAGCCTCTAATTCTTCAAAATGAAGAGTACCTCACCACTTTACCCAGGCTTCAACTTCAGATCCACCCTTCCTTTCAGCCTAAGACTTGTTCCACATAGCCCAGCAAGTCTTTCCCAAAGCCCTCTTCCCATTGAGACATCTATTACAGTTTGCTTTTCTCTGGGTCATAAACATCCCAAACCCAGGGGTGCAGTCTCTGGTTTCAAAGGGGTGTAAAGTTAAAGTTCAGAACTCTACCTCTTCACTGCTTTCTTCTCTCAAATCAACCAAAATTTGCCCATGAACAGTCAGATTTGCAGAATGCGCTTTTTTGTGCCAGTAACCCAACAGGAAAGGTTCAAAGGATTATTTTAAGTAGGCTCCAAAGCCCAACTGTGATATTTCACCTATTCTGGACCTAAAATCCCTCAACCAATTGCACTATTTTGCATAAGATCCAAAACAGTTATTGCATCTGTAGGCATCTATACTGACTGTCTGCATATTCCCATTTATCCATTCTGTCAGTGCTTTCTACTCTGTGCAGTAAGAGACAATCATTTCCAGTTTGTCACAATGCCATTTGGCCTATCCTCTCCTCTCAGGATATTCACAAAGGTACTTTCATTCCGTTTCCCCTCCTAAGAAATCAGGGCATCCATATCACAGGTCTAGGCGACTTTATCTTAAAGGACTTCTCTCTCCTACAGCTTTCTGCAAATATCCACCGGACTATTCAAATACTTAATTCTTTTGGTTGGGTGATCAACTTCCAAAAATCCACGCTTAAGCCTTCTCTGTACCTGGAATACTTTAGTATGATCCTGGACACATACCAAGCAAAAGTATTCCTTCCAGAGAATAAACATTCAGGACTTGAGGTTAAAGACACTTCCCTCGTGAGATCCATGAGAGTTCTAACGTCTTATGGTAGCCTCTTTCGAGCCTGGTCCATTCACCCAAGTTAATTTGAGACCTCTCTGACAGATCTTGTTAAAAACATGCTCCTTCTCCCAATTTACTTATGCTCTTGTCCATCCATGCACAGAATTCCAAAGCCTCATGGATGTAGACACTACCCATCGATCTGAGCTGTCGGCATCACAGGAGTGGACAACTTGAAGGCAGTCTAACTTGGCCATTACCGCGTGGACCAAGAGGAATGGACCTGACACCT
This sequence comes from Staurois parvus, assembly GCF_062004578.1. Taxonomy (NCBI): domain Eukaryota; kingdom Metazoa; phylum Chordata; class Amphibia; order Anura; family Ranidae; genus Staurois; species Staurois parvus. The sequence goes on along the minus strand of NW_028319936.1, from coordinate 4,915,987 downwards.
TCAAACTGATATGAAAAATTACCCCAATTTGTAGTCAAGACCAAAGTTCCTCTAGAACTGGCATTGGATGCCTTGATAATAAACAGGTCTCTGTTCAGACTAATCTAAGCCTTCCCTCCCTACCTGCTCCACAAAATAGAGAGAGAAAATAAACAAATTATTCCATTGCACCAAACTGACCCAGAAGAACCATGTACTTGGAATACTAGTTAACACTTGACCTCTTCCCTAAAGACCAGACCTGTTGTCTCAGCGCCCTCTATTCCATACTGCTTCTCGATCACTAGCTCTAACTGCATGGCTGTTGAAACACAGGTTTTAAAGGACAAAGGGGCTCTGAGTTTTCTTCCTGCCTTGCTGAAAGTAGGAAATACCACTTGCAGGAGGATCTGTTATGGTACCTGTGAATCCTTCTTTTCTTGCTGTGAACACAGGCACTTTCAGTCCCAGAGATTACTCTGTGTCTGCACATTTTGGCCTTCCTACAATCAGGAATTAGTCAGAACTTGGTGTTAGGCACTCTGAAAGGACAGATTTCGGTCTTGTCCATTTTTCTTTTTTTTTTTTCCTTCAAAAACCTCTGGCCTTGCTTTCCTTTGTCAAAATGTTAATTAATGGTTTATCTCCGATTAGGCCCTCTTTGCAGCACCCAGTTTTTTCTTGCACACATCTTGCATTTCCAGATCTTGATCAGCACTCTGGAGTCTTCTGTACTTTGCCTATACTTCTGACAGGCAGCGGTTGGCTTGTCAGGTTAACACAATCTTTCCTGCTGTAGCAGCCATTAGTGTGTGTAAACCCCAGGAGGTCCTGCAGCTGGTGATCTGTTGAGTGCCCTGAGGTAGTCTCTGCTGGTAATCTGGAATATTGCCAGGCTTGGACTGCCTTGGTCGCAAATAAAACCATTTCCTCTCTGCTCCACCCTCTCCTCTTGATGTAGTGGAACCATGTGTGTATGAGGTAATGGAACCATGTGTGTATGAGGTAATGGGGTAGAGCAGTATCTGGTCAAAGGGGCCAAGGAAGACTCCTCATCTGAGAAATCTATTCCTGACGAACCCAAGGGTCAGAGTATTTTTTTTTTTTGTCTAAGGTTAAAGGTTTTGGATTGTGGTGTCCACTACTACATCCTGTATATGGACTGGGCACACCCTGACAAGGTATGCATTCCGCCAAAAAGGTTCTTATGACAAAACCAAATGAAAAGGGAGTTCACTAAGTAAATAGAGTATGCCTTCGGTGGATCTAGCAGTTTATCTCATCAAGACCCTCACTTGTCCAGTGGATGAGGACCCAGTATTTGGGTCTGTGAGGGCTGCTCTAAAGCTGGCAATTATGTGTGTGGGCATGTGTAAAGTCTTAAGGTCTGGGCCTGCCATAATGATAGAGGGGTCCTACTAGTGGAGATATCAAAACAAGAAGAAACCTGGAAGATTTCCTACGTGCTCTTAGCTTCTTGTTGGACATCTTGATGACCTCCATTCAAGAACTTCCTTGGTTATGGGGTCTTGTCTGTACACATGCGCAGGGTTTTATGGCTGAAGTGTTGATCAGTGGAGTTATCTTGCAAGAAGCATATGGAACGTTTACCCTTTTAAGGGAATATATTGTTTTCTCCTGCTTTGGATTATTAAATCCGAAAAGTGAGCACCCTGTTACCACTCAAAAAAAGCCAGTTTCACAGAAAATGTTTTTTGAGCTCTTGATCAACTTCTCTCCCAAGGGCTGAGAGATTTTGCATTTTTTTTTTTTTCCCCTCAAACTGTTTCACACTTTCAAAACTGAGCATCGATGTTTGTCCCATTCCAGATCTCAAGAGACTCAAAAAGTTCCTCCCTGTACAGAAGATCAGGATGGAATCAATGTGGTCAGTGATTGGCTCTCTCCGGCAGGACATTAAGGATGCTTATCTGCATATTCCAATCTTTACACCTCGCCAAAGGTTTTTGCAGTGGGGGACCACCACTTTGAATTTGTGGCCCTGCCATTGGACCTGTCCGCAGCTACCAGAGTGTTCTCCAAGATCCTCTTCCTGCCCACAAGGCTCCTGCATGCCCTGGGTACTAGTATTTTAGGGTACTTGAGCGACTTTCTTCTGAGGAAAAAATGTGCTTAGCTAATGGAGATCAATGCATCTCACATTGTGCACACTCCGGAGAGGTTCAGATGGGTTCTGAATTTTCAGAAGGTGGCCTTAGTCCAAGCCAGAGGTTTGAATACCTGTGTCTGACCTTGGATACCGTCCAAAGAAGAGTGTTCCTCCCTCTAGGCTATTGTGGACTCTCTCTGAGGACTAAATCCCTCTTTTCGCTTTATCATAGTGGTTCTGGGAAAGATTGTAACCTCCTTCAAGGCAGTGCCCCTTGCCCAATTTAGTGTCAGGCCCCTCCAAAGGAATGTTTTAATGATATGGGACAGGAGGTCACAGTCATTGAGATTATCAAATGTTGTTACTGTCCAGCATTGAGTTATCTCTGGACTGATGGATCTCCTTATGGATGCTGGAGATGGAAAAAATCTTTTCTTCCTCTGTTCTGGAGGATTTTGATGAAGGACACCAGCCTAGTGGGCTGGGCTCGAGTTATGGACAATCTCTTGGATCCAGGGATTAGGTCACCACAGAAGAGATTGTTGCCATTTCACATCCATTTTGGCCTGCTGGTAATTGCTGCTGAAGGGCCTCCCTGTAAGGGTTCAATCATGGACAGTGCCCTGGTGGGTGGTGTACGTAAATCAAGGAGGCACCAGAAGTCAAGCTCCTCCAGAAAAAAATTGATCTCATCCTGTTTTGGGCAAAATGTCATATCCCCGCTTTATCTGTCTGCAGTCTACATTCCCAGATATGGATCTTCTAGTGTTCAGATTCAATATGAAGTTGGACAGGTTCGTCTTCAGGACCAGGGTTCCTGGAGTGTTTGTGGTGGGTGCTCTGGTGATACCATGAGACCAGTTTTCCTTAATTTATGCCTTCCCGTCTTAGCTTCTAACTTGCAGAATTGAATTCTGCTTTGCTGGATTCAAGAAGGAATTCCGGTGATTCTGATTTCCTTGACTTGGCTCAAGAGAATGTGGTACTCTGGAAGGATCTGGTGAATGACCTTTGGACCCTTCTGGATCCATTCAGTATGATGACTGTTGAAGTCGGGTCCTGATTTGGTCATTCCTACCCTGCTGAAGGCTAGGAAGGTGACTTCAAGGAAGATGTATCACGGAACTTGGAACTCATATATTTTGCTTGTTGAGAGGCTAGGGGATTTCATCCTCGCAAGTGTGTTGTGGATCACATCCTGGCTTTTCTCAGTTGAGATGGAACTGGTCTTGACTATGATCAAGGAACAGATTTTGGCCTTGGTGGTCCTTTTTCAGAGACCAATTGGCTCACATTTCTTGGTGCTTGCCTTTTGTGCAATACGTCACTTGTATTATTAAGACTTTGTTCAGTTTGTGGGACCTCAACTTGATACTTTTCTATTGTGGAAATCTGTGTTTTGAACCCATGTGGGATTTACCTTTAGCCCTTCTGACTGAAGGTTGTTTTTTGGTTGCCATTATGGCTCAGTGTTTCGAAATTGGTTGCTCTTTCCTGCAAGGAACCGTTCCTGGTGGTTCACTGTGATGAGATGGTTCTATGGCCTCAGCCATCCTTTTTACCTAAGGTAGTTTTTGTTGCATCACAAACAGGACAATGTGTTGCCATCCTATCCTAAACAGACACCAGGGGACAAGCTTCTTCATACCTCTGATGTCGTTCGTGCTATCAAGTATTACCTGAAGTTGACTGCAGCTGTTCGTCTGTGTTCTGCAAGGCCCAAAGAAGGTAGCTTTCAAGCATCAGTTTAACTCTCAAGCTTATGGTCTAAAGGCAAATGTAGTTTGTAAGGCTGTTGACTCTTTCATTCCATACTTTTATGAAGTTTTACTAAGCAGATGTTTAAGCCACAGAGGACACTTCCTTTTGGTGGGTGAGAGTCTGCTGCATGAGGTTTTAACCTGTTTTAAAAACACCCTTAAAACCTGTGCTTGGGTAAGTATAAAATTCCTTTTATGCAGTTACTATGTGCCTCAAAAGATAAATAAACCTCAGTATGTGACTCTGCAAGCTATCATAACTTAAATCCAAAGCAAATAAAATCATAACTAGAAACAGAAGTATTTTTTAATCAGAGAAAAAGGCTGCTGCTACTACATAGGGTACTGTCCCTCATAGAACTAAATAGGTGTAGTTAAGCGCTGCCTAATCATAACTACACAAATATATAAGTAGTGTCATACTGTACAATTCAAAGCCCATAAATGTGCAAAACATTGCAGTCCCTTTAAACTGTATCTGTGCTGTATTCTTCTTAAAAAGTGCTTATTAACACACTGTGCTCCCCACCAGTGATCTACCTCACTTACCAACTTGAGTGTACATAAGATGTAGGTACTCATAAGAAGCGAAGAGAGGGTTCAAATAGCGTAATTCCGTTTATTAAAATTATCAGGCAAAATATATTGTACTCACCTAATTAAAATGAATGCCAAGTAATATTTTAACAAAAAATGCAGATTTTTACATGTTGGAGAGGAATGTCAGTATTAGCCCAGTAAGAAAGTGATTACGCATATCTTCAAGTTTTTTTGTTTTTTTTTTAAGTGTGTGTAGAGGCAATTTTTTTTTCCTATTTCGATAGACTAGTAAATGGATAAGTCAAACAACAAAAAAGAAAAATTCCCAGCTCTAACTTGCCAGCCAGCCTGCAAACAAAACGAATTTGCCTGTCTAGCAATATACGTTAAAAACAAGGGTTTAGTTAGCACACATTTGTAAATACATGCGTAAGCTACAGAACCTCGTCACGGCACCCCAGTGTTCTGTAGTTCCTAACGCTACATATTTAAGAGCGCCCATAGTATAGGCACATGTATTTAATGGATAGACTAAGGGCAGGTGGACCTGATGGAGCCCAACCCTCCTTAAAGGTACATGAGCGCACTGGACACCCAGAATGTATAACAATAATGCAACAGCAGTAAATGGATAAGCCCTCAGGCAAGTTTTTCTTGCTGTCCCTGCTGGGGAGATTACCCCTCTGTTGGTACTGGTGGCCATTGTCACAGACACAAAACATGATGGGTAAAAAAAAAAGATTTGTTGCTAGGGTAGAACATAAAACATGGTCACAGTCTGCAGCCCTATCACAACACCCCCCCCCCCTATTGATCCTGGGGGTTCCTCTCCCAAAGCACCCTACGTATATTTAAAGTTGTCACTCTGTCCCTTGAGGTCCCTTCTGCCATCAATCGTTTTCTTTATATACACAATTCCTGCAAAGGTGTTGAGCATGACAGTGTAAAGCTGGTACAACCTCAAATATGCAGACAATCTGAGCTAAAAATGAATAAAGAAAACTTGTACTGTGAATATGTAGGCTGTTACATCCAAATACATCTCTTAGAAGCCTTTGGATCAGCTTAATAACCAGATAACTAATTCTGAGCACTGATCAAGAATAAGTATGCAAATCATGAGTTCTAACAGTATGTTGACCCAGAAGGAACATGTAGCTATTGAAATCACTCAGAAGATATTACGACATTGGCCAGGCAGCAAGCATTCCAAAAGACCAGCATTGCCAGCCTTTCTATTTCTCTTTAACTTGTGGGCTTTTTTTTTTCTAATTGACAAACGTGATTAGTAGTGAAATAGATAATTTGCACCAGTATATGGTTTTTTGTGTTGTTTTGTTCATATGACTTAAGAACTTGTATGTATACATGTTTTGCAGAAATAATATTAATTATCTTTTGGGATCCTGGTGGCCCAACCTTGAAGACTTGTACGAAGCAAATGTTCCAGTTTACAGGTTCATTCAAAGACCAGGGGATTTAGTTTGGATAAATGCTGGAACAGTCCATTGGGTTCAAGCAATCGGCTGGTGTAATAACATTGCATGGAATGTTGGCCCTCTTACAGGTTTGTATAGTCTTCACATGAGAGTAAACTATTCATGAGAAGGTAAATTAAACTCCTAATTAATTTAAAACAAACCAGTTGCTTGCAAGGGTGCCCAATACAGATATTTATCTAGATTTAATTTTAATGCAGCAGTCCTTACAATCCAGTTTGTATTTTTAGTGAACTTTATGGTGACTTTGGTACAATTGATAAGTTTACTGGCTAGCATTAGTAGCTATGTACTTTAACTGATGGTCAGTTCCTGCACCACTTGTGATTCTGATGCCATTTGTATGGTTTTTCATTACTTTTTTTTTTTTTTCAGCTTACCAGTATAAGCTAGCTGTGGAAAGGTACGAATGGAATAAATTGCAATGTGTAAAATCTATAGTACCAATGGTTCATCTCTCTTGGAACATGGCAAGGAACATCAAAGTGTCTGATCCCAAACTCTTCGAAATGATAAAGTAAGTTGTTAGTTCTTTCTTCTTCATTGTATTTATGTATGTGCCTTTTTCATTTTGTAGTTGTGCTCACTGAATTTTCCGAGCTTTAAAAAATTATTCTATATGTAAAACACAACACTTTCAAAAGTTTTACATTTCTTTTAAACTTCAGTACCGTTTTCCTGCACTCAAAAATAGCTTATTAGCAACTTATCTTTCTATTAATCTTGTCAACATAATTTCAGTGCATTTACCACTTCAGCTCCCACGCTTACCCATTATGGACCAGCAATTTTTACTTTTCAGCTATGAGCCAGTTAAATTGCACAACCTTTTGTCATTACTTTGTGTGTGTTTGGGGTTTTTTTTGGAGGGGGGGGGGGGGGGGTTGTTTTTTACCATGATGGCTGTCTTGCCAGAAATTTTTAATTGTTCATTGCAGGACATGCATTACTTCATATTCACGATACTTGGGTTATGCTGCCACCCTCAGGTGAATGGAAACTGACTAAAAAGACAGGAATTCCCTACCCATGCATAACTCCTCACAGTTTTTGTTTAGTGTCTTTAGGTGTTTTGCTGTATGTTCTTACAGATGTCTCTGAAGATCTCTTTTAGTGGGCTTTAGTCCCCTGTTTTATGGCTTATTCTGAAGACCTGTGCTAGGGTGGGAAAAGGCTTCATCTTCATCAGTCACCCTACAGCCTGTGGCCAAGAGGGGACTGTACCCAGACTCCACATGTATGAGTGGGGACAGCCTGTAATGTTTCCAGTCGGCGCTGGATCTTGCAGCCAGCAGTCTTTGAGTTACTGTCTATCTGGTGACCTCACTAGAAGAGTTCTTTACAAGTGCAAAGTAGTGAATCCCCCTGGAGGGTAACAAAGTCCTTGAAGAGCACTCCAGCTGAGGGGTGACAGTTGACCTTTCTGACCCTGCAGCATGGACTGGTGACTGCCTCTACACTAGCGTGTGGTAGTCCTGGTTAACACAGGGCAGCTACAAGTCCAGGAGTTTAGCTATACTGAGGCACAGCCCCTGCACAGCTGCAGCAACCTACAGCTCATTGTCCCCAGGACACAGTAAGTATTGGTAAATTGCATAGTGTCTTGCCAAATATGTGTCTAGCTAGGCATTTAAGCCATTTCCAGACCAGCTCTTTAGGGTTCTCACTAGTTTGGAACACCTCTTTTGCAGTTGTGGGCTGTCTCTTTTGACCCCCTTTCATGCTAGGGGGTAATGCATCGGAGAAACATCCTCAAGATGAGATAAGGAGAGGAAGCTATAGTGGATTGTAAATTCTCTGTGGACTAGTCCTCTCAGGAAGGAATCTCAAGGTCCAGGGCTGTCTCAAGACAGGCAGAACACAGTGGGCAGGCGTGATGCACACTGATTTGAAGTTATAGCTCCAAGAGTCCTTTTTGCCTAAAATTGCTAAATGTATTCTAATTAGGCTCACCTGGAGAAGGTGTTTTGGTATTTCCACCAAAGTACATCACACAGCAGTTAGCCCATGGAGCAGAAATTTTAAAAGATTTCAATGTTGGCTGTTCTGTTTTGAAGGCCTATTGCACTCATTCTATGGAAAAAGCCTTTGTGCTCAGTGTTACATGGATTGTTTCATCTGTATGCCCTCCTTTGTCTCTATGGAACTTTATTTTGATCTAAATTTCTCCTTTTGAGCCTGTTTGAGAGATCACCTTGGCGCTCCTCATAGCCTGGCTATACATTATATAATTTTCTTGTTAAATTTCCTTTAGATTTACTTTCAACTACGTAGTGCAAGGACCTGCTTGACTGCATACAAATTGAAAGTGTTTAGGTTTGACCTCATATTATACGTTTTTGGTAAATCTAAAAGAAAATTGTATAACGAATGGCCGGCCTTATGCGTAAAGTTGTCTTAATGGTTGCCATTTATTCAGCTTGCAGGGTATCGGCGCTGGCTTCACTTTTCTGCACAGAACCTTTCCATGTTCTATATCAGAAAAAGGTGGTGTTCAGGCCTCAGTTCTCCCCTTTTTTTTTTCTTTCATTTTTCACCATTAGCTGTCTAAGCCAATTATGACATTTCCCACATATAAAAATTAGCATTTTTTTTTTTTAAACTAGAAAATTACTTGGATCCCCAAAACATTATGCATTTTCTCAAAGCAAGGACCCTGAAAAAATACATGTTGCAATTTTTATGCCTTGTGATATTTGTGCAGCAATTTATCAAATGCAGATTTTTAGGAAAAATACACAATGAATTTTAGTGCACATAAACACTATTATCCCCACTTTTTTGCATAAAATATAAATGAGGTTACACTGTGGAAATAGATACCTAACATGTCACGCTATAAATTGCTCACAACTGTGGAATGGTGACAACCTACAGTACTTAAAAATAGGCAATGATTTAGAAACGTTTACAGGTTACCAGTTTCAAGTAAACCGGTGGTCTACTGCTAGAATTATTGCTCCTCACTCTGACGTTTGCTGCAGTACCTTATATGTGTGCTTGTGATCACAGTTTACATGTGTGCAGGACGTGTGTATGAGTTTGCATGTGCGTGGATGGGTGTGCTTTCATTCTTTTTTTTTTCTTTTTTTTTTTTTTTCATTCTTTTGACCAACTTTGTTAACTTTTATGAACAATATTCCTTGTGATACCTTTGGTAGTGACAGATACTCTTCACTGAGAGATGTGTCTATTAGATCCCAGATCTCTCCTCTGCCTTTAAAAGCATCTGATCAAATAGATGCTTTATAAGCTAGTAACAGCTTGTAAATAACAAACTGAAACTGAAAGAAACAACATTCTCGTCTTGTCCAGTTTCATACATAATAGAGACGATCGAGGCACAGAAGTTCCTCCATCTCTATGGTAAGCTGACCCAAACACCCACATTGGTTCTGGGCTTCCCAGTGGAACAGGAGAGCCCAGAAAAGGTGATGGGGTGGGGGGAAACCCCCTTCCACCCCCTGTAAAAGTGATTGCGCAGCTATATAGTCGCTCAATCATTTATACATTAAAGAGCATCACTGGCTCTAAAAAAAAAAAAAAAAAAAAAAAAATACAATGCCAGGATCATGGCTCTTTTGAGCTTACAAACATATGAAAAGGTTTGCAAAGAAGTGGGCTATTCTTATATCCTCTGTCCTAAAGAAACATCTCAATGTACCTATTGAAGATGTTCCTTCTTTTAAAGATTCTGCAGATAGAACATTTGAGATGCTTCTAAGGGTTTTCTTCATTTTTGCTGGTTCAGCCATTCAACCAGTTCTCACTGCTATTTTTCAAATTGTATATAGATGCCCTAGAACATGTCATCAGCACATTTCCAGAATGACTATAATCTCCATTCGCAGATTCTTATGGCTAACAATGTAGACAACAGAAAGTGCCTGCAAAAGGCACTTGACCAATTTATCAGAGGTCACAAGAGAGATGGTTTTACTTCTTGAGAGCAAGATTTCAACCCCCTACTTAGGAACCCTATTGCCTCAGAAACCCAGAACACCTGTCCACTGTAACCAGGCTTCAACGTGAAAAAGTTCAGCACTTCCTTCCATCCAAGGCAACCAAGCCTTCCCCAAAGCCGCCTTCTCAATGAAAGGGTGTCTTCACTCGTTAGTTTTGAACAAGTAGGTGCTACACCCAGAAATAATCCCCACGGAGGTGGAATGTTGGTGCTCTGGCTCTGTATGTCTTCCCAGCTTAGATGAAACTGAATGATGAAGATTGGTACAAGCGGCACTCATCTTCCCACTTAAGCCATTTTATATGCACATTTTACGCGTCCAATAAATTTTATTATTCAGGAAGACGAGTGCCGATTATACCAATCTTCATCATTCCCCTCTTACAGTTTGCTTTTCTGGGTCTCCGATGTCCCAGACATGTTGGTTAAATGTGCGGTTTCAAAAGGGTACAAGATAGTCAAAAACTCTACCCCCCCACGGATTTCTTCTCTCCAATTATCCAAAAACTGCCCAAAGATCAACAGAAGATTTGCAGAGTGCCCTGCTCCACCTCTTGTCCCAGGCAGTAGTTTTGTCAATACTGCAACAAGACAGGCTCTAAGGATTCTACTCAAACCTGTTTGCTACCAAAGCCCAACCATCCTATTCTGACCTTAAAATCCCTAAACCAATTCCTTCAAATTTCGCATGGAATCTGCAAGGTCAATAATTGCCTCTCTTGAGAAATCTGTAAGGCTGTGACTTGGTCTTCAATACATATAGATTCTTTTACAAGATCAGTTCATCTATTTCTGCAGGTGCGTAGTTTCAGTTGAAAAGTTCTGCATGTGGCTATTTAATGGTTTTGTTTCCATTTTTCTTTTTTTGCCTGATTTACCTGTTTACATGTGCCCAACCCTCAGTTTGCACAGATTTTGGGTGTCCATTAATTGCTATTTATCATCAAAGGCATGTTCCTCAATAGATAATAGAGAAAATAGGAACTGATTGTATTCCAAAGGAACAGCTTCCACCCCTTATACAGTTAGGTCTATATATATTTGGACACAGGCACAATTTTTGTTTTTTTTTTTTGTTTTTTTTTTCAGGTATTTACCAAAACATATTCAAGCTATAGTTATATCATGGATATGGGCCGAAAGTGGACACTCTCATGTTTAATTTGAGTGCAAGTACATCCAAATTTGAGGGTTTAGGAATTACAGCTCTTAAGAGTAGCCACCCCACCCCCCTTTTTTTTTCTTTCTTTCAAGGGGCCAAATGTAATTGGAAAATTGAATATATCATAAGTAAAATATTCATTTTTAATATTTTAATGGGAATCCTTTACTGGCAATGACTGTCTGAAGCTTGGAACCCATGGACATTACCAAAGACTAGGTTTCCTCCTTTCTGATGCTTTGCCAGGCTCTAGCTGCAGCTGTCTTCTTTTGTTCTTTGTGGGTCTTTCTCCCTTTTTTAGTTTTGCCTTCAGCAAGTGAAATGCATGCTCAATTTTGTTGAGATCAGGTGATTGACTCGCCCATTGCAGAATAGTCCACTTATTTTCCTTCAAAATCTCCTGGGTTTCTTTTACAGTGTGTTTTGGATCATTGTCCATCTGTACTGTGAAGCACCATCCAATAAACTTTGCTGCGTTTGGCTGAATCTGGCTGACAGTATATCTCTAAACACTGCATAATTCATCAGGCTGCTTGTCTTCTGTCACATCATCAATAAACACCAATGACCCAGAGCCACTGGAAGCCATACATGCCCATGCCATCACACTGCCTCCACCATGTTTTACAGATGACATTGTGTGCTTTGGATCATAAGCTGTTCCAAGTCTTCTCCACACTATTTCTTCCCGTCATTCTGGTACAGAATAATCTTAGTTTCATTCTTTTCCAGAACTGATCTGGCTTTTTTATAGTTTTTTGGCAAAGTCTAATCTGGCTTTTCTACTCTTCAGACTTATGAATGGTTTGCACCTTGTGGTGAACCCTCTGTATTTGCTCTCATGAAGTCTTCTCTTGATTGTAGACTTTGACAGTGAAATGCCCACCTCCTGGAGAGTGTCCTTCACTTGTCTGGATGTTGTGAATGGGTTTTTCTTTACCATAGAGAGGATCCTGCGATCATCCACCACTGTTGTTTTCAGTGGATGTCCATGCCTTTTTATGTTGCTGAGCTCACCAGTGTGTTCTTCTTTCCACAGAATGTACCAAACTGTTGATTTGGCCACTCCTAATGTTGCTGCTATCTCTCTGATAGATTTTTGTTTTTGAAGCCTTACAATGGCCTGTTTCACTTATTTATTTATTTATTTCAGGTGCTTATATAGCGCTGTAAATTTACGCAGTGCTTTACATATATAAATATATATATATATTGTACATTCACACCAGTCCCTAACCCTCAAGGGGCATACAATCTAAGGTCTCTAACTGACATTCATATGTACACATACTAGGGCCATTTTAGACAAGATCCAATTAACCTACCAGCATGTCTTTGGCGTGTGGGAGGAAACCGGAGTACCCAGAGGAAACCCATGCAGGCACGGGGAGAACATGCAAACTCCAGGCAGGTGATGCCGTGGCTGGGATTTGAGCCAACCACCCTAGTGCTGCAAGGCGGAAGTGCTAACCATTTAGCCACTATGCTGCCCAACTTGCCCACTTGCATTTACAGCTCCTTTGAACGCATGATGTAGGTTCACAGCAATAGATTTCAAATGCAAATACACTTAATCAACTCCAGACCTTTTACCTGCTTAATTGATGAAGAAATAATAGAGCAGCCCACACCTGGCCATGTTTTTGATTCAATTGTCCAATTACTTTTGGTCCCTTGAAAAAGGGGGATGGCTACTCTTAAGAGCTGTAATTCCTAAACCCTTCCTCCAATATGGATGTGCATACCCTCAAATTAAACCTGAGAGTGTGCACTTTCAGATCATATCCATTATATAACTATAGCTTGAATATGTTTTGGTAAATACCTGAAAAAAAGCTAAAATTGTGCCTGTGTCCATATATATATGGACCTAACTGTATGCCATCAGTATTGTTATCCTCAACTAGCTCCAATTAACTCATTACTTTTGTTGATGTGTTTTCATTAACTTTGTCTGTATTCCCGTGTGTTTAAAAAAAAAACAAAAAAACTTTTTTTAAGTAACTTTGCTGTGCTTTGTATCACAATCATCATTTTGGAGTCAAGATAAACAGGTAGCATTTATTTTGAAATGATCACTGCTCAAACTTTAACCAGTTCAACGCCGTCCTATAGCAGAAATACTGCTACAGGACAGCACGGGTGCACAAAATAACATTCGTGGCCTTGGCTGTCAATCAACTGGTCCGAGCCGGTGATTACTTGCCTGCACTCGGTGATCGCCGAGTATATCCGGGGGAGAGACCTGTGTACAGTATAAACAACACAGATCTCTCCCTGTCAAATCCTGCACACTGCCATGTATGGCTCTGCATACAGAGCCATGAAAAGCATTGTGCTTACAGCGAAGCACACACACAGCCCAAGTAGGGAAACGGCACACAGTTAACCCTTTGATCGGCCCAGATGTTAACCCTTTCCTGCCCAGTGCCATTAGTACAGTGTCAGTGCTTTTTATTAGAACTGATCACTGTATTGGTGTCACTGGGGGATATCAGTGACACCAAGTCAGTTTCCCTTAGTGACAAAATGCCCGCAGCAGTCCCGCTATAAGTTGCTGATCGCCGCCATTACTAGTTGAAAACAAAGTTACAGTATATATACCGCCATCTGTAAACGCTGTAACTTTCACGTAAACCAATTCATTTACACGTGTTGGGTTTTTTGGGGGGGGGGTTTTATAGCAGACATGTAGCAGAATACATTTTAGCCTAAATTTTATGATGAAATTTGATTATTTTTTTTTGTTTTACTGGACATGTTTTTTTTTTCCCCCTCAATTGTCGGTCGTTTTTTTTGTTTATAGTGCAAAAAATAAACACACAGGTGATCAAATTCCACCGAAAGAAAGCCCTATTTGTGTGGAAAAAAAGGGTGTAAATTTAATTTGGGTGCAGCGTTGCAGGACCGTGCAATTGTCAGTTAAAGTAATACAGCAACGTATCGCAAAAAATGGCCTGGTCAGGAAGGGGGTAATACACACCGTATTACCGGGCCGGTCGCTCAGCTGTTCTCCGCAGCAGGACGTTAGCTGTTCCTCGGTCCAGCGCTGTGCAGTCTTCCCGCGCCGGCATCTTTAGTTTGGGCACCTGGTTGTGATAGCTGGGTGCTGGTCATCTCCTGTACTGTGTCCGCAGTCGCTGGTCATCTCCTGTACTGTATAAATAAATAGTGCAGCACTAAATACTAAACAAACATGCATATAAATAAATAAATATTCAAATCAATATATATCATAAACGTGCAACAGTGCAAATAAAGTGTAATACGTGTATTCCACCAGGAAACATCAAAAGTGACCACGTGACAAATACATAAAAATAAATAAATATTCAAATCAATATATATCATATAATGTGCAAAATTGCAAATAAAGTGTAACACGTGTATTGCACCGGGAAATAAAAGTGACCAAGTGACAAATATTGCTCAATAAAGTGCAATTTGTGTATTCCCTATACGGGAATATTCAAAGTGACCAAGTGACCAAACAAACCATATAACACAAATATTCTAAAAAACGACACTCTGTGTAAACATGTCCATATATATATATATGTAGTGTATCTCATACACAATCTTCATGCAAGTGCTGTCAAGTGTCCACACTGTGTATATCCAAAATTAGCTGCAATGGCCCCTCACCTCCTTACATCGACCCTGCAGGGTCAACTCGCTTTGGGAAACAAACACCACTCTGGTATATCACAGAATCCTCCCCAGCGATGTATGCTCTATACCCAGCTCCTTCTCCGGTTCCTCCTTATATAGATCTCACAGGGGCACCTTGCCTCAAGGGACAAACACCACTCTGGTGTATCTCAGGATCTTTTCAAGCGCTGTATACTCTATATTCCTCTCCGGTTCATGCATAAACAGAAGACTCCCATAGTGTAAAACCGCATTTAATAGGTAAATTATACAGAAAGATATCTACTCACATTCCTCTTCATCTTTCATGTAACATGCACATAAATGGCTCCTTCATCTCATGCTATGCCTGCCTTGCATGGGTAATAGATATAGGGGTTTCAAATATGGTCGATGTAAGGAGGTGAGGGGTCATTGCAGCTAATTTTGGATATACACAGTGTGGACACTTGACAGCACTTGCATGAAGATTGTGTATGAGATACACTACATACATATATATATATATATATATATATATATATATATATATATATATATATATATATATATGGACATGTTTACACAGAGTGTCGTTTTTTAGAATATTTGTGTTATATAGTTTGTTTGGTCACTTGGTCACTTTGAATATTCCCGTATAGGGAATACACAAATTGCACTTTATTGAGCAATATTTGTCACTTGGTCACTTTTATTTTCCGGTGCAATACACGTGTTACACTTTATTTGCAATTTTGCACATTTATATGATATATATTGATTTGAATATTTATTTATTTTTATGTATTTGTCACGTGGTCACTTTTGATGTTTCCTGGTGGAATACACGTATTACACTTTATTTGCACTGTTGCACATGTTTATGATATATATTGATTTGAATATTTATTTATTTATATGTATGTTTGTTTAGTATTTAGCGCTGCACTATTTGTTTATATATTTAACTCACATTGGTAGGAGGGCAAGTGTCAGCAGCTGTAGGGAGAGGGCCCCATTCTGAGTGCAGGAAGTTGTTTTTTAATCTCCTGTACTGTGTCCGCAGTCGCTGGTCATCTCCAGTACTGTGTCCGCAGTCGCTGGTCATCTCCAGTACTGTGTCCACAGTCGCTGGTCATCTGCAGTACTGTGTCCACAGTCGCTGGTCATCTCCAGTACTGTGTCCACAGTCGCTGGTCATCTCCTGTACTGTGTCCGCAGTCGCTGGTCATCTCCTGTACTGTGTCCGCAGTCGCTGGTCATCTCCTGTACTGTGTCCGCAATCGCTGGTTATCTCCTGTACTGTGTCTGCAGTCCATTAGTTCAGAATATTTTTTTCTTGTTTTTCTCCTCTAAAACCTAGGCATGTCTTA